>NW_015553581.1:525970-558881 GCF_001515605.1 Sinocyclocheilus anshuiensis
AGACTTTTTTTTTGTACAGTTTTATTTAACTCCCTATGGGAAAAATATATTCGGAACCAAGGCCGCTGAAAAAGTGAGCTGACATGCAAAATGTTTGGTTCAATCGGACTGAATTAATTCCGATTGATGAATCTGAATGTAGTGTTTACATGAAAGCTAAATAAAGTGATGGGGTTGATGTGCGCATGTTTATGTCACAAGCTTCAAATCGGAATTGATTTTTTTTTTTACATGCGCACACCGCACAAATATAGTTTCTACTGTGTGCACATAATAACCACACTCCTACACGGTTTCTTTATTTGTTTTTAACAGCAGAATTAATATTTATCCATTTAAAAATATTATGGATAAATATAGGCCTGCATATAAACCGCTGTGCCGTGCTGCTCATATTTATCACACAGTAAAAATGCCCCAAACCCAAAACGGGTTGCCTGTGGATGAGAATCCAAAACAAGGACTGGTGGGAGGTTGTCCTGCTCCACGTCACAGTTGCCGAGTGAAAGGAGAGTTTTATAATGACAGGACACGCATTTATACAACAACACTTTATTCAAAAGGAAGAGCCGTTCCGCGCGTCATACGTCATTACACTCGTTCTGCTTCATTGCACATGCGCAGTCCTTTCAGTTTCGGAGTTAAATCCGATCGAGTTTACATGCACTCTCAATCGTATTAGAAAAGGAATAAACCACCCCCTTCAATCTGATCGAAATTTAATTCCGATCGAGCTCAATCGGCTCGATTAAGGTGTTTACATGAAGGCTTTTCAGTCCGATTGAGCCGTCAATCCGATTACAAACTGATTATTTGGTTGCATGTACATGTAGCTGTTCCACTCTATATTGAGTAACTTGCGTTCTAGACAAAGTATTTCCTTACTTCTAAGGAAATAATTACCAAGATGTCTACATTTGCATAAATGAAAATAGTTCCAAACAAAGTAAAAGAAAAATCATCAGCTGCACCTCTGTCCAACAAACATTAGTAGTGTTTTGTACCTGAATGAGTCCGTGTACTCACTTTTTTCATTCCAGAATGAATCAGTTTGCTTAAATCTTTGACTTAATGGTTTGTTGACCTATTTATAGACAGTCATTTCTGACGTAACAATTTAACTGCAGACAGTCACTGTAAAATCCTCACCACTAATCCACTGACAGTCTGACTGATACAAACAGCTAGCTGTTAAATGAGAAATACTCACATCATTTCCTGGCTCAGATTTAGTAGGGTCTGAGGCAGGAGGTAGTGCTGACTGAGGAGGCAGGTAGATGAGAGACAGGGGTGCTGGGCTGCACGGGCTGCAGTGGGACCCCATCCTCATTGAGGGGGTTCTGATGGAGCTCTGCGAGAGTCTGTGAATGCTGACATCTGAATGTGCTGTAATGAGTGACTGCTGTGATCTGTGAGTGCTGTAAACTGATCTGGGAGAGTCTTCATGTGCTTCATGTGTGTCTGTACTCTCTCGGTCTGTATCAGCATCCATGTCATCGTCAGAGTCAGTATAGGTGTGTTCTGGTGTGTTCTCAGTGTTTTCTAGTTCATCCTCTGCGTCGTGAGTCGTCACCTCTCTCTCATGGGTCATCAGTCTCTCAGGCTCATTCACGAGATTTGCCATCCATTCAACATCCTGTGGCCGAGGTTTTCCTAAAACAGAGGCATTGAAATGTGATTTTCTTTAACATGTTCTTGATTTTTTTCTGTTCTGTTTTTTAGGTGGCTCTCTTCTAAGGGCGTATCATAAGGAAAAAGTGCAGTGCAATACTCTAATAAAGAAAAATAAACACTATTGTTCAAAAATATAGGGTCGGTAAGATTTTTAAATGTTTTTAAAACACGTCTCACCAAGGTGGCATTTATTTGATAAAAAATACAGTAAAAACAGTATACTGTGAAATATTATTAAAATTTAAATTAACTGTTTTCTATTTGAATATATTTTAAAATTTAATTTATTCCTGTGATGCAAAGCTGCATTTTCAGCATAATTATACAGTGTCACATGATCCTTCAGAAATCATTCTAATATACTGATTTGCTGCTCAAGAAACATTTATTATTATTATTATCAATGTTGAAAACAGTTCTTCTTATTAATAATTTTGTGTGAACATTTTTTCAGGATTCTTTGAAATACACTGAACAAAATTATAAACGCAACACTTTTGTTTTTGCCCCCATTTTTCATGAGCTGAACTTTTAGACTTTTTTAGACTTTTTCTATGTACAAAAGGCCTATTTCTCTCAAATATTCTTCACAAATCTGTCTAAATATGTGTTAGTGAGCACTTCTCCTTTGCCGAGATAATCCATCCACCTCACAGGTGTGGCGTATCAAGATGCTGATTAGACTTGATGAGAATTTGGCAGTACATCCAACCGGCCTCACAACCGCAGACCACGTGTAACCACACCAGCCCAGGACCTTCACATCCAGCATCTTCACCTCCAAGATCGTCTGAGACCAGCCACCCGGACAGCTGCTGCAGCAATCGGTTTGCATAACCAAAGAATTTCTGCACAAACTGTCAGAAACCGTCTCAGGGAAGCTCATCTGCATGCTCCAAAAACAAAAGTGTTGCGTTTATAATTTTGCTCAGTGTAGAATAGAAAGTAAAAAATGGAAATTGAATTATTTTATAACATTTCTTTACTGTCACTTTTGATCAATTTAATGCATCCTTACTGAATAAAAGTATTAAATTCTTAAAAAAAAAAAAATCCTAAGAAACAAACTCACCCCAAACTTTTGAACAGTAGAAAAAAAACTGTTTAAAAAAAATTGTCTTGACACTTTTAAGTGTTGCATCATATTAATGTTTTATGATATAAATGTAAAATATTCATGCTGCTGATGGAGACAGCTCACTAGTTTATCTTAACATAAACTCACCTACAACAAATGCTGGTTGACCCTTTTTCTTTTTAACTTTAACTGTCAGATTCTGGGCTTTTATAGGCTCTTCCTTTTCTTCTTTAGTCTCTTCTTTTTTCTGTTTTCCTGTTTTCTTTTTCTTCTGCAGATTGAGAGCATATTACAACAAATATAAGGCATATAAAATCAATATGAGCATGGACTAGTATGTAACTCACTTTCTTTGAAGTAGAAGTGGGATCATCAGGAACACTGGTATTCTGGGTCTCAATGTCTTCATGAATTTGAACACTCTTCCCTTTTGATTTGCCTGTTTGCTTATTAGACTTTTTATTTTTCTTCACTTTCTCCACCAGCGTGTGTTCTGTGTCTTCTCTTCCACCTGTGTTTTCCGAATGACCTTTTCTGTCAAAACTAACAACAATGGATATCATATATATTAATGGGAATCACTTGGAGGAGAGTGTCGGAAGTTCACAAGTTAAAGATATAGCCCAGACGGAGTGAGGTAGGGAGTGAGAGCGATTTGCTGATATGAGCTCAGATGTGAAGTGATACCCTAATCTCCATTCGGCTTTCTCACCACTCACAGGGCCTGAGGGGTTCGGGCTGAAATCTGAGCTACAATCAAAGTGTGCCAGAGATTGGGACAGATGGAGTGACAAGAGAGGAATGCAAAGAGTGATTAGATAGGATATTAATGAGTCCCAAAACCTTGGAGCCAGGCTGTTTGACCTCTGTCTGACCTCTGACCTGAAGTCGCAGCCTGCTTTGTGTACACCAAAACACAACGGGAACACAAGCAGGCTGATGATTAAAGAGGTAAGAACTGATGAAGTGGCCAAAATTGAGAGGGAAGAGTTTGGGGAAATTAAAAGGACGTCAGGGGATTTACTGGCCAGAAATTACAAAGAGCACTGGATCATATTTAACCCTCTAACCCTCTCTGATAAAATATAATTATAAACTATAACTGCTAGTGAACTAAAGCAGTATTTTGTTACCGTTTCTCTCTGACCGGGTCTCAATTTAGCACAATAATATAAACTTTTTCAACATAACACAATCCCTTATGCATCATTTATTTGGATAGAGGGGTTATATGTGCATGCTGGGAACATTCAGGGAACTTACTGTCATTTGGCTTTACGAATTCAAATACACAAGCGTGTCAATCATACTTACCAGTCCTGTGCATCAGTACAGATTTTATAAACACAAAAACAAGAGCACAAAATTACATGTGACTGAGACTCACTCTGCCTCCGTTGGTAATCCTGTCTGGATTTCTGCCTGTCCTTCAGGAGACAAAGAATCCGGTGAATGTGCTCTGGGAGTGAAATGTGTTGATTTAGGGCTGATAGCAGGCGCAGCACCTTTGGACTTCCTTGACCTCCGTGTCACCTTTGTTTCCGGCTGTAAAGTTGTTGTCTTTACTTTTCGGTTTCTTTGCACCCCAGTGTCCTCCTCTCCTGCTGGCAGAATCACAATTATTTATAGTTTAGGTAATACTTTCAAGGGATTTGGAGCAAAGAAATGCAGAAATTGTTCTACTCTGAATGTTCAGTTATTAAAGACATTCAACATCTTCTTTGACTTAAATGGAAAAATCTAGGGCAGAGCTTAGATACCAGATCGGCAGCATTACTCTTTATGTTGCTGTGCAGAGCTGTAACTCAGGTTACCGGTTTTGTTGAGCTGGTGAGTCATGGAGCTGCTCATTTCCTCTAATCTCTCCTCCGGTAAATAGATCTTGAGAGAGACGGGATAAGACTCAGTCAGATTAAGCCAGGCGTTAATGGACAACTCATAATGGTATGCTACATGTTATACCAGTGATTACCTGTTCATCCTGAATTATTTCACTATCAGAGCCGAAACAATCCTCCTTCCTCTTGGCTTTAGTCTGCTTTGCATGGGATCTCACCTTAAATGTCTACAGAAAACAGCATCACTCATTCACTACTGTTCAAAAGTTTGGGGTAAGTACACTCTAAAAAATGCTGGGTTAAATATAACCCAGCGCTGGGTTAAAAAGGGTCAAACCCAGCTATTGGGTTGTTTTGAAGGTTTGTCCCTTTTTAACCCAGCGCTGGGTTATATTTAACCCAGCATTTTTTAGAGTGTAAGTTTCTTAAAGAAAAAAAAGAATACTTTTACATTTTAAAACAAA
This sequence comes from Sinocyclocheilus anshuiensis, assembly GCF_001515605.1. NCBI lineage: Eukaryota > Metazoa > Chordata > Actinopteri > Cypriniformes > Cyprinidae > Sinocyclocheilus > Sinocyclocheilus anshuiensis. Next base: position 531,025 of record NW_015553581.1, read on the forward strand.
TCAAAATAGAAAACAGTTATTTTAAATTATAATAATATTTCACAATATTACTGTTTTTACTGTATTTTTGATCAAACAAATGCAGCCTTGGTGAGCATAAGAGACTTCTTTCAAGTGTTGCATGGTAGCAAGAGGTTTCATAGGTTATTACGATGTGAAGATAATCAGTTTTATAATATTGTGCTACACAGTGTAAAAGAGTAAATTTCACCTGCGTCTCATGGATTATTTCAATGTCAGCACCTAAACAATCATCCTTCCTCTTGGCATTAGTCTGCTTTGCACGCGATCTGACCTTAAACACCTAGAGAAAACAACATCTCGCATATTTCATTGTGATTTCCACCTGAATCTGTAGCTCTTAGGTCAGCTGGTCTGAACATGGTTTAGGCTTCACAGATTAAGACTTTCTGGCTGCAGAGGTTGAAGGTGACTGAGCTCATAATAGCGTACTAAACTGCAAACAGTTCAAAGAGAAAGACTCACCTTTTCCTCCTGGATGAGTTCATTGTCAGCACTTAAACAATCATCCTTCTTGGCATTAGTCTGCTTTGCACGTGATCTGACCTTATATACCTACAGAAAACAGCACCTGATATATTGTAAGTCTGTTATTTCCATCTGAATCTATAGCTTTTTGTTTAGCTGGTCTGAAGATGGTTTAGGCCTTAGAGATTATTAAGACTTCCTCGTTGCAGCGGTTGAAGGTGACCAATCTTATAACAGCGTAATACAGGTAAAAGAGGAGGACTCACCTGTTCGTCCTGGATTATTTCATTGTCAGCACCTAAACGAATTTCCTTCCTCTTGGCTTTAGTCTGCTCTGCATGTGATCTGACCTTAATCACCTACAAAAAAACAGTGTCTCTCCACAAAATCAGTTACGCTGGAACCATAAGTGAACCGTTACTTTGTTATAACAAATCGCATAATAGTGTGCTAAATGAGGAAGACTCACCCTTTCTTTCTGAATTATCTGACAGTCAGAGCCGAAATCGTCCTCTGCATTATTCTGTTGTGCATGAGCTTTCACCCTAAACACCTACAGAAAAGATTCACTAATATGATAGATAGAGCCTGTGTTTGTTATTGCCGTGACTTATTGATTCAGGATACTGAACTTACTGTAGTGGAATGTGTAACGCAGAGGATATTTTAAAAGAGAGAAAGTCATACAGGTTTGGAAGGACATGATGACATGAAATTAAACTCACCTGTGCATTATTAACAGGTTTATTGTCAGAGCCATTTCCCTCGTCCTCATCCTCCTCTTCCTCATCCACCTCCTCGTCTTCTTCCTCCTCTTCCTCATCCACCTCCTCGTCTTCTTCCTCCTCCTCTTCCTCTTCCTCTTCCTCCTCCTCCTCCTCTTCTGCATTAGTTTCTTCATGAGAGCTGACCTTAAACACCTACCGAAAGCAGCATGTGATTTTTCACCAAAAATTATCCTGAAATTTCCCAGAGGTCATCATCAATCTGATGTAATCATGTTCAGAAAGCTCACCTGCCTCTTCCGAACTGTTTTATTGTGGGAACCTAATGGATGCCGCCTCTTCGTGGGGTTCATTTTCTCTGCAGTTTTATTGACCTTAAACTCCTACAGATAACAGCACCACACAAATATTTAGTGATTTTTACAAAACCAATTATCCTGTAGAATTCCTCAAAATTTTCAAGCTCATAGATCATCAAGGCTTTCTGGCGAAAGAAGCTGAAGTTAGGATTAAAACCCTAAAGAAAATGTCCGATTAGTTTATGGTGTAAAGTTCTTGTGTTTTTGCCATTGCTCTGCACAATGTTAAGGATCACATGGACGGAAAACTTCTCTGGTGCCAAAAAAGCACTTAGCGGTGGTGTCCTTGATCAATCAATGAATCAATGCAACAACAGATTGCACCTTGCATGTTGCTTGATTAATAACAACTACTCATCAACACATGCTGTGCTCCACACAGAAGTATAGAAAGAATATTAATTGAGAGCAAAGTCATGCTGGCTTTGTCGGCATAATGGAAATATCATTAATTTGGGAACAGAACTGGCTTTGATTAAAGGGGATTTTATCTGACCTTGATATGTTGAGGTGGGTGCACTGAACTTAAGTTCATAGTTAATTCCTTCTCTCTCACTGTGAAATATTTCATGCTAGATTATAAGTGTGTCTCTCACTCTCAGCAGCTATAGTGGATGGAAAGGTTGAGGTCATACCTCATGACTAGAGTCAAGCTGTTCTGTGTTTGAAGTAGTTTCTTCAGTATTACTTGTGGTGTCTTCCTCTGCAAACAGACATAACATGTTTCTGCATGACTATTAAAGAAGTTAATAAATGCATTCAAATATATCTTAATGTTTGGGTTCAGCTTTTTTTTTGGAAAAATGAATTAATACTCCTATTCTGCAAGGGTGCATTAAATTAATGAAAAGTAACCGTAAAGATTTACAATATTACAAAAGATTTCTCTTTCAAAAACTCTGTTTGAATTTGAATTTTCCACTCATCAAAAGTTCTGAAAAAAAAAACTTTTAAGCTTAACTTTTAAGCAGCACACGTCTTTTGAGCTTTGATTATATTCTTAAGTAGCAAATTAGCATATTAGAATGATTTCTGAAGGATCATGTGACACTAAAACTGGATTAATGGCTGCTGAAAATTCATATATTCAAAATAAATTAAAATAGAAAGTAGTTCATTTTAAATAGAAGTAATACATCTCTCAATATTACAGTTTGATCAAATAAATGCAGCCATGGTGAGGATGAGAGACTTCTTTAGAATTAGATGAAAAATTGTTGGATAATTTGACTTATTTACAGAGACTACATATTTTAGAACTAGTGCAACAAAACAGCGAGTAAACAGTGCACATTAGGTGCTTAACTCACCTTTGTATCTGTATTTTGCCTTGTGTTAGTTTGGTCACAAATAAAACAGCTAAATCAAAGTCTTCATTAACTGAATTGTACCATCAACATTCACAATCAGCTTATTATGATCAGTACCAGTTTGCTTCTGTCATAAATCTTTATTTTGACACACAATTTGCAAAGTCAGGGCTGGTAAATCTCCCACTGGTAATTACAACTTCATGGTGGCACTCAGCTTGTAAATACAATCATTCTGACATGACATGAACGCACTGGGCTGTCGTAAGGCTGAAGTTTAGTATGCTTGTCGCCTCTAATCAGGTGGACGAACCTCATGAAAAAGTGTTGCATTCCACCAGGGGGCACAATAAACTTAGGCCTGTCCCAAGCATGATCAACAAAAACCTCAACGGCACATGACAGCAGTTTAGCTTGCCATGCTAAATTTATTTATAATAGTATGTTTATGTGTCTAGTCATTTCTCAGTCAAATCTGGTATATCTTTTTGTCTGAGAAAATAGTTCTGAAGTTACAGTGCGGTTTGATTTAGGTTGTAGAATAGCAACCGCAGCTTCTCAGTTTGCCATTTGTACAATGTATTTTACTGACACAGATATTCGCGCGCACACTTTTGCATGCCAGATTTCTGTCTTCTGCATTAAACCATGAGTGAGCAAGCATGTTTAGTGTCCTGCTGTAGGATTTGCAGTGTTTTTCTTTGTGCCTCTCGCTGGATCACAGCCTGCGCAACCGGCCTGTAGTCTGGACACAGAGCGGCCAGTTATTTTGCACCCCTGCACCAGCCAGTGATGGTTTATTTTTCAGCAAGTCTGTCTGCTTTAATGGGTTCCAGCTCTGCTTTGATGTCAATGAGGCAAAGAAACGGGTGTGTAGAGGAGATAGACAGTAAGAGGGAGCGAGTGTAACCGAGGGGGATGGAAAGAGCCTCACACATTCGCCTGTAAGGCTGTGTGAACGCAGCGGCGACCCCATCCTCAGGAGAGAAGGGCTGTATTTTGTTCCACATTCTTGCTGTGTGCTGTGAGTGAGACCTCTGCTCCGTCTCTTCACACCCCGCTCACCTTCCACGCCCTCTGATCTTACACACCCATCCACTGCAATTATTCATCCTGCATGTCACAAATCCTGCCGAAAAGCAACAGGACTGCTCTTCTGCTTGCTTTTTCCTTCTGTCTTTTTCTTGATTTTTGTCTCTGTCTCACTTTTTTTTCTCTGTTTCTGTCAGAGCCCCAACTGAACTTCTCTAAACAGGCGATGAAAATGGAATGTAGGTCACTAGATTGTTTTTAACTGGACTCGTGCTTATATTTCATGTATAAAATATAATATAAAACATCTCATCTTGTTAGTTACCTCACTATTATTACTAGTAGTTAGACTGGCCACACCTCTTTATTGTTAAATAACAGTTTAATTAATGTATCTAATTTTGATCTCTCTCTCTGTCTTTTTTTTTTTTTGCACAAAAGATCTGGGGCTTCATGTATAAAACTTTGCATAGATTTCATCCTAAATGTGTATTTATGCACAAAAGGTAGATTTGTAAAACTATACATATGCCAGAAACTGCCAGAAAGCAAAATTCCCTTTAGAAATACTAGTCAGTGGAAGATTGTGCATATGTGCATCCCCACCCCGTTTTCTCTCCAAAATAACTATATTCTGTTTTACTATAACCTCATCTGCATATCATTTCCATATGCATATTTCCATCCATGTGATACTACCATGTTTAATGATAAACCTACAAGACACTAGGAAAATATGGACGGTAAATGCCATTTGTGCCCTTACAATGCATTGCTAAAAATCATTCAGTATCCTTTTAGAATAAAAACATCTAAATATCCATAAAACTAAATATATTTGCCAGACTTTTCACAGCAAGTTTTTAAAGAGGAATCATTGTCATTCATTCCATTTGGCAAAATATTTTTAATTGTTTTAAACCAAATTTATGTAGTTTTGGTGATAAAGTAAACATATTATAGGTTGTTTAGATTTTCTTACTCGCAACCAAATAGATATATATTTTTGCAATGAAAATAAAATAGTCTAACATAAGTAATTAACTTCTGGATTAGAGGTGGTGGGAGACCTGTCTACTGATTTATGTGATTGCTTTTTTAACTTTTTCATAAATCGAATTTCAGATGTACATAATAACATTAGTCATTGTTCGTATGCTGTTGTTCAGCAATCTACATCTGATGTTACTTTCTCTGATTTTGAGCCAATCTCTCTTTCAGTCCTTGCGGATATTATACTTAAACTAAAGACTACAACTTCCCCTCAAGATATTGTTCCGACCCATTTGTTAAAGCAAGTTTTCAATTCAGTTGGCCCATTTATAGTGTCCATAATTAATAAGAGTTTGTTTTCAGGGGTTGTGCCTGATTCTTGTAAACATGCTGTGGTTCAACCCCTTTTGAAGAAATCAAACTTGGATAAGAGTGTGTTAGCAAATTTTAGACCAAGCTCGAAACTTCCATTCTTGGCTAAAATTTAAATTCTCATTCAACTTCAGTCATTTATTGATGCAAATGAGATCTGTGAAGTGTTTCAGTCGGGTTTTAAAAAACATCACAGTACAGAATCAGCCTTGCTGAGAGGTTTTAATGATATTTTTCTTGCGACCCACCATGGTAATTTTACTGTACTTCTACTCCTGGATCTGACAGTAGCGTTTGACACAGCTGACCATCCTATTCTTATATCTCGTCTTGAAACGTCTGCGGGTATTTGTGGAAATGCCCTAAGATGGATAAAGTCATACTTTCAAAATAGGAGTTTTTTTGGGTCGCATGGGAGAGTATGTATCGGCCTCGGCACCCATATCATGTGGTATCCCGCAAGGTTCGATCTTAGCACCCCTTTTCTTTTCTCTTTATATGCTACCGATAGAATTGATTTTGGATAAATATGGTGTGTAGTTTCATTCTTATGCTGATGACACTCAATTGTATTTGTCTTTTAAATCAAACTTTTCCAGTGCCTTGGAGCATTTGTTGGCCTGTGTAGATGAGGTGAAGTCATGGATGGCTGCAAACTTTTTGAAACTTAATGAATCGAAAACAGAGGTGATTATAATTGGTCCCTCTGAAATCAGTGATATGGCTGGATTTAACCTGGGTACATTGAGCCCTTTTAGGAAACATCAAGTAAAAAATATGGGTGTGAGCTGGAACTGCTTTAAAATGTAACTTTCGAATAAGTGAAATTGTTAAAGCTATTTTTTTTATCAATTAAGTATGATTGCTAAATTTAAGCCTTTCTTAGTGCATATAGACTTGGAGAAGATTTTTTTTTTTCGATTAGATTATTGTAATTCACTTTACTATAATACTCAAACAAAACTTTTGGACAGTTTACAAATGGTCCAGAATGCAGCAGCAAGACTACTGACAGGTACTCGGAAATATGACCACATTACCCCTGTTTTGAGATCATTGCATTGGTTACCAGTACCTTATAGAATTAATTTTAAGATTTTAATCTTAATCTGTTTAATCTGTTTTTAAATCCTTGCATGGTACAGCCCCTCCATACACTACTGATCTTATTCATGTTCAGGAGTCAAAGAGATCATTACGATCTAATGCACCTAATCTCCTACATGTTCCTCGATCAAAATTAAAGGCCAGAGGTGACCGCGCTTTTGCGGTATAGCTGCCCCAAGGCTATGGAATAGTTTACCTGTGCATTTGAGACAATTATCATCTCTGAATGAATTTAAGAAACAGTCAAAAACATATTTCTTTACATTAGATTTTGATCAGGGATGAGTGCTGAGGTATTGTGCTGAGAGTCTTTATTTAGAAAGTGTCTGTTTCAGAAGGGGCCTGGATAGCAGGAAACGGGCGAATGAAGAGAGAGCTTGCATGGCGAGCCAATGGAGATGGAGGAGGGGGTTCGTTGGGTTAAGGTGGGTCGGTGGGGGTTGAGTTTCTGACCAGTGACAGGATAAAGGAAACAGAGCAGCTCCAGAGGTCGGCTTGAGAAAACACAGCCTCTGTCAGTCACACAGACTCCTGTGCCGGGATTAGGCCTCAGTCTGGGGGGGGGGGGATCAGGTTTCTCTGTCCGGGATACCTCACCGCTGCAAACCACTACCAGATGTGGAGCAGCCTGCATGAGAGCAGGAGGGAGGGGGCGCCGTGTGCTTTATATGCATGTTTGTGTGTTTGTGTTCCATTGTACTGTACTATTTTTACTTGTCTTTTACTCGTTAGAGCACATATGAGATGAGTTTGAGGATGGGGTGAATTTCTAAAAAAGGTTGGTTATGTAAAAAATGCAAATTTGATGAAAGGTTCTTAAGTGGACCCATATGAAGGCTGCATTATCTACAGCTACATCAGACATTGAGCCCATGAGATGGAAACTCATTAATTGTTAAAGGTGTCATATGATACTTTTTTAAAGATCATTATTTGGTGTAACAGAATATGTTGACATGCTTTAAAGTTCAAAAAACACATTATTTTTCAAATACTGTACATTATATGTATAACAATATAACAATATAACAATACGTTTATAATACGAATGGCGCTGACGGTGATGGCTGCCTCCGTGGCGTGCTCCGCAGTTGTTTTTATGTTTTTGTTAGTTTGTCCTGTCTTGCTCTCTCTCTCGCGCTCTCTATCTCTCTCTCGCTCTCGCTCGCTCGCGCACACACACACACGATGCTCAAAACTCCGCATTTGAACAGTCAATAGCAAATACTTAAACTAATAACTTTGGCTACTCTTTTATGTAAGAGTATGTTTATATTTTATATGTATGTAATTATATTATGTCATATTATATTGTCCAAGTTTTAATATGAGCATTATTAATAATTAACCATTTTTCATTTTTAATCTTATACACAGATAGATAGATAGATAGATAGATAGATATAATTTTTTAAGCACCAAATCAGCATTATGAAACGATTTCTGAAGGATCATGTGACACTGAAAACTGGAGTAAAGACTGCTGAAAATTCAGCTTTACCATCACAGGAAAAAAAAATACATTTGAAAATATATTTAAATAGAAAACAGCTATTTTAAATCTTAATAATATTTCACTATATTATAGTTTTAACTCTATTTTTAATCAAATAAATGCATCCTTTGTGGTCATTAGACTTCTTTCAAAAAATGTAAAAAACGTACCGACCCCAGACTTTTGAAAGGTTGTGTATAATACACAAATATAAGACACAACTGTATTATTACTACTATTATTATATGTAATATGTATATGCAAATTGTTCCATATTAACCATCTGCACACTCCATATTAAATTTTTCCTGTTCTTTGGATAGGAAACGCTAACCTTCATCTGTGTCGTGGTCCTCTATAAGGATTGTCCAAGGCTGTTTCAAATCTCCCTCAGAAGTCACAACCTTAAGAACTAGAAACAAAGAGGTACATTCTTCATGTTAACATAATCTCTGTCTGTTACAGACCTCCTATGCTCTCTTTTTTTGTTTTGTCTGCTGTGCTTCCCTTTATTTGACCTGAACTTTCACCCATCGTCTACTCTGTCGTTGTAGAACACTAACACAGACTCCCCTGACAACAAGTTACATTTACAACATAATAACTCTAATAACACACGTCGTTGAGAATAACGTCTTGTGAACATTTTAATGTGTTTTTTTTTCTTTTCCTTAAGAGCCCTGCGAGTAAAAGCCGGTATAGACATTTCTGTGCTCTGTGTGTATTTGGTTGAGCACAATATAAAACCAAGTAAAGCCTCAATTACCGTGACCTTGTGTGACATCACCCATTATTGGGTGGTCCTTAGTGTCAACTGCGGGATCCCAGAGAGACAAGGGTATGATTTCACCATCAGGACCCATTATTAAGGTGCCCAACGCTTGGCCTCCCTGCCATTCTGACAAACACAGAGATTCAAACAGTGAGACTTAACAAACCTAAAAAAGGAAAAAGCAGACAGTGCTCTACATACAGGGGCTCCAAGATTAAGCACATAAGTCACATGTAAAAACGTATGCATGTCATTGCATTAGAAACATTGACCTAAGTGGCATAGATATCACAAGCAAAACATTTCACAAAAATGTGTTGTCAAAATTTATGTTCATAATCAATATGATGAACAGCAGTCTGATCTCAATAGTATTAATAGGCATGTTTACACACGCATTTTTGTATGTTTGAGTATATGCTGAAATGCACAATATGGACAAATCAACAGCATTTCAATCAAAAAAAAGTTTACATGCACAGCTTTAGAATCCTTTATACTACAGATATATGTGTATTGTTACATTTGACTATTATATAGATATTTTGAATCTATAAAATAGTTGTATTATTTATTTTATAGTACAGTATCACACATTTAAGCTAAGTTTTTAAAAACTCGTGGTTTAAACTACAGTCTCCAGGGTCACAGCGTCCTAGACACCAATATTTTAATGATTCATAAAAGCTGAATCACTGAGATTTCAGTATGGAGACAAAGGTTAGAATCATGATTTTTCTGTAGTATTACAGCACACTGTGCGTGTATATTAGCATGGTTTGTTGTTTGCTTTTAGCATCTGATTGAATGTTTGGACCCAGAAACCGTGACACTTGATGTCAGACTTAACAAGTGGTAGGCCTTTATGAAGCATGCTGTTACCTCTGAGCTCCAGAGGGAGACAACCTCTAGTGATTCCTGTTTGTGTTTCTGTTGTGTCTGCAGGGTCATGTAGGTTCTGTCTGTACACCGCCATGGAGCTCTGTTTACCTGGACCCCTCCGGCCTACCAGGGGGGGCAATGGACCAAGAGGGGGATGTTGATCTAAGGGAATTAAAGGTAAAGGATTCACTTCAGTTCTTCAGTAGCAATAGTTAAACAAGCTCAAACTGAACAAGAAATGACTGCAGAAATGCTCAGGTTGAATCTACAGCAGTGCAGTGTTTTCATAGAGGCTTGTTGTGCCTGGGTCCCTGAGTGCTAATGGACAACTGAACCTTAGCCTCTGTGTTGTTATTTACCGTATCAGCCCCTGAGATCTCCCACCACCCCTGTTCTCACTCCCCACTGCTCTGCCTGTCTAAAGACTTAATTTAGCTGCAGCCAAGCACAAGCTGAGCCACACATGAAGAGGTGCTCGGCCCTCAGAGGGGGGCTGCGCTCTACCACCACCATTAGCACTGCTTCACTGTATGAGCCACTGCAGCCCTGGAGCTTACAGCTTATTTAAGCCTCGTTTGAGGAGAGTATGTGTGAACTAATGAGAAGAGGAAAGGTGGTCAGCAGAATGAAAAATTAGATGGTTAAAAAAAAAAACAAGAAAAAAGAAAGAAAATGAGAAATTGGTAGGACTTTAAATTTGTCACAGTATGGTTCAGGCAAAGAGAGTTGAGGTGAGGATCTATTTGCAAGAGGTATTTTTATTAGGCAAAACAGAAAGCACACTATTAAAGGGAGCAAAGGAGAAACCCCGGGTACAATGCAAATCAACAGTTATATATTGACAAGCTCGGATGAAGAACCAAGGAAACAAAAGACACAAGGATGAGATAATGAGCAGCTAAACAAGACACAGGTGATGAACATAATCAGTAACCATGGTGATAATCAAACTCAAACAGAGGAAGGAATAAGGGTAATATCAAAATAAGATATATAAATCTTTTTTCAGTTTAGTTTCACTAAACTGAAAAACACAAACAAAACATGACAAAAGTAAGGTTTAATTAATTAATATATTAATATTAGTCAATGCATTAGGTATCACAATACTTTTATAACTTTTTTATTAATTTAAGTACTTTTGCAGCATTAATTTCAAAATGTAATTTTTTTTTCTTTATTGATGTGACATGTGGCCAAGTATGGTGTCCCATACTCGGGATGTATGGGACCCATCCCATTTATCCCATCCAAGTGCAAACACAGACCAGTGAGTAGTGAACAAACACACACACCGTGAACACACACCCGGAGCAGTGGGCAGCCATTTTTGCTGCGGTGCCTTGCTCAAGGGTCGTGGTTTTGAAGGTGGAAGAGAGCACTGTACATTCACTCCCCTCACCTACAGTCTTTGCCAGTACCGAGACTCGAACCCTTTGGATTACGAGTCTGACTCTCTAACCACTAGGCCACAATACACTTAAACTTAAAATTTAAAAATTAAACTTAATCTTAAATTAAACTTAAAAATATTGTTCATTGTTAGTTCATGATACCTAATGCATTAACTATTGTTAATCAATTTAACCTTAATGTTACATTTTATTTAAATAATCATACATTTTAAATAAACATTATTTGTGTTAGATTGTGCTATGGCCAGTGAAGGGTCAATAAATAATTAAGCTGTCACTCAAGGAAATGACATTTAACCAAGCATATTAGAATGATTTCTGAAGGATCATGTGACACTGAAGACTGGAGTAATGATGCTGAAAATTCAGCTTTGCATCACAGGAATAAATTAAATTTTAAAATATATTCAAGAAGAAAACTTAATTTCAGTTGAATTTGTTCATTCCACTCATTTAATTAATTTACCTTTATCCACCATAAAGTGTGACAGGCCAGTACACCCCAATACTGAATTTATTTATTTATTTATTTTAAATCGAACAATTACTGTAAAAGTACATTTAAACTGTATTGTTTTGAACTATTGTGTTTTTGAATTTTATTATAAAATTCTAGCAGGATCACTTGATTCCAAACTCATTGGTAATGTGTTTACATGTTCAAGTCAGAGTCTTGGCAGTGTGCTTGTATTTTTTCATCACTTCACCAGTTTTCAATACCGCACTGCCGTTGACTTTCAGGGTGAGTCATTTTGAGTTTTGTGCTTGAATAAGAGCCCCAGGTGTTCTTACAATATGTATTTCAGGAATATTAGATCTGTTTTGTCTTCTGAAAATGTTTGACACGTTTTTGAGTTTGCATTGAATTCCAGCACCAGTTTTTGAGTTTGTTGGTTAATGCTTCAGTTGTACAGCACTGGGCAATAAAGGTTTATATTCAAAAAGATAATATCACAAAAATGATCTTGCTATGATGGATTGTTTTTGTAAAGCTCATGCATCATGAGTCGTCATATATCTTTCAGCAAATATGTTGTGAGTCATATGTGAATCAGCAGCTGTGCTTTGTTAAACCTGAATAATAAATAAATCTATCATTACCTCCTTTTTCTAGATCATCAGACCACATGACATGTCTGAGGTCCATCTCTATAATCCTGCACTTGCTGTCAGAGAGAGGGTCCTGTTTTCTTTGGTCTATCCCCACTGCATGCTCCAAATCACCACGTGGCTCAGTCTCTTTTACAGGAGTTCTGTGGAGGTCATCTGAGGCACAATAAAGAAAGAATGGTTAGTGAAATGCGACATGATGAACTAACATGTTATGCTGTATTTATTGGTAATAGTATGCAATGTGATGTTGCGTACCTTCTGGCTGATGGGTGTCTGTATGTTCTGTTTGTGCAGGGAAAAGCAGCAGCGCTTTGTTGTGCATGCGTCTCTCCGAGGGGTTTTCATATGTAGTTCCCACTTTGATGTCAGGGAGATGTACGTGTAGGTCCCTTTTTGGTAAATTCTCACAGCTGCTTTTTTTCTCTTTTATTTCTGTTTGATTCTTCAAGACAGTTCCAAAAGAATTACATGCAAGTTTTTTTTTTTGAATCAGACTTTAAACCTCTTTTTACTTTTAGATCGTTCTGAGGTTAAATACAGATTTAAAATCATAAGAAATAGTTAAATAGCTATGATACTGTTTTTGAAATCAAATCTTTGCGTAGCTATGACATGACGATTAAACACTTAAATTATTAATTACCTTCAACTATTAATACTTTTCTTCAACAAAGATACATTAAATTGATTAAAAGTAACATTTAAAATGTTACAAGAGATTTCTACTTCAAATAAATGCTGTTCTTTTGAACTTCCTATTCATCAAAAATCCTGGAAATGTATCACAATTTCCACAAAAATATTAAGCAGCACAACTGTTTTTAACATTGATGATAATAAGAAATATCCGCATATTAGAATGATGTGGAAAATTCAGCTTTGCATCACAGAAATAAATTACATTCAAATAGAAAATTGTTCTTATAAATTGTTCAATATTATTGTTCAATAATAATAATATATATTATTCAATATAATCAACAATATCTGCAGTATCACATTGTGGAAACATAGTCTGGAGTAGTACAGAAACTAGAGTGGATGTTAAAATGCAGAAAGGTAGAGAACAGAGAGAACAAAAAGAGATTTTTGTAGGTTTATTTATAGTAAAGAGTGATGAGGTTTGCATATTTGCACATTTGAGGTTTGAATAAGAGCCCCAGGTGTTCTTACAATACATATTTCAGTAATATTTTGAAAATGTTTAACAAATTTTGTCAAGATGTTATCATCACAGAAGTTAAAAGTGGAAAATGAGATGAAGATTTTTTAGGTTTGTTTATAAGAAGTACATCGGTTTAAGTTTACGGTTGAGATAAATGTGTCTTCAGACATTTTTTTTTTATTGTAATTGCCAAATGCTGAATTCTTACCATTGTTAAAGTGATGTCAGAGCTTGAGTTGACCAGTGGACTCTGGTTAATGGGCAGTAAGTGGAAAACGGTGAAGCTGGGATCTGTTTCTATATTCACTCTCCTCATGTGAGTTTCACCTCCGCAGTATCTCACTAAGACAAACACAGTTTGCAGAACATCAGATTTATGACTTCGTGCTTGCATCAGGATGTCATATATGGATTTTATGGACTTTAAATGGTCACTAAACACTGATTTAGTTCTTGTCTTACTCTGGCGGGATCCCTCCATGTGTCCACCATAGTAGTTGACCCGTGAGAGTGGGCTGCATTCCAAAGACGAATCCACATACACTGACCTCAGAGTGCACATCTCTCCAACACCACCTCCACTCTCCATCCGGCTGCGCTTCCCATGGTTGTTTAGATCCTTATGATGGTCGATCAGATGTGGGAGTATCTGGTATATGTCAGAGCAAAATAATGAAAAGCTCTTTAGCTGAGTTTTGAAGTTATGGTCACGTAGTTTGGAAAAACACATGGACTAAAAAGTGTACTTCGGCTTAGCATTTCTGCTCCACATTTTTCATTGTAAAGGTTCAAAAGCCAAATTCTTCACATAAACAGCAGTATATTACATCAGTGACAGAGATTAACCAAGAAAATGAAATCAGATGCTGTTAAAGGTCAGATGTTTACTTATGAGTAGACCTTTCCAAGTGTCTGGTCTTATGATGCCAAAAGCACAGTGTCAATTAAATGGTTAGAGGGAATTTCAGGTCACTGTTGGAAAAGAGAGGAAAAGAATCAGATGAACATACTGTAGAGGTGATTTTTTTGGTTGCTGGAGTCTCTGTTTGATCTTCAGTCCGATGTGCAGGTTCTGTCTCAGGAATCGGACTCATGTGAGCTCTGCATGTGTCAGCCGCTATCCTGAGACTCTTTCCTGGTCTTTTTCTCTCTTTCGGCTTCTCTTTCAGTTGCTCTTTCTGTTCTTTGGTCTTAAAGGTCATTTGTTCATCTGGAGTCAAGATCATTATAGACATTAAGTTAAAGGACAACCATTATTCTGTGTGTCCAATTATATTTCACAACGAGCAGAAGCTGAAGAAGCTGCTTGTGGTTGTACTGGTTACGTTTTAGGAATCAGTTTTTTTCTTCCTCTTGGCAATGGGAAGGATTTTCCAAACTTAATGCTTTTAGTCCCGGAATGAATGGAGTGCATTCAGAGGCAGGTATCTGATATGCGTTTCTTAAAGATGTAAACATTCACCGTCTGAATGGATTTGAACTAAACACTGGCACAAACACTGTAATATATTTTGAGTTTGTTCATTGTGTTCACTGGCATTGCTGTGCTGCACAGGATTTGCTGATCTAATCAAGAACTGCTTTTGAATAGTCAACGTTTATCTGATCGTTAGTGTCATTTGTGTTTTATGAACTCTACCTGATGCCGCCTGAGTTTTCTCCGGGATTTGTACATGTACCAAACCATCCGTTATGGGTGGTAGAGGGCCCAGGTCTGCCCTGTTGGGCCGAGGGGAACAGAGGAAATGTGGCTGGTATTTGATCTGATTAGTGTTTTCTCCTGAAAAACAATGAGAAATATAATTTTATGCTAGATATGTAATGTACGTTACTTTTCAAATGTTTGGGGTCTGTAAGATTTAAAAAGGTTTTTGAAAGAAAAGCTGTTCACCAGGCTGCATTTATTTGATCAAAAATACAGTAAAAAACGTAATATTGTGAAATATTATCGCAATTTAGAACAACTGTTTACTATTGAAATATATTTTAAAACGTAATTTATTCCTGTGATGCAAAACTGAATTTTCAGCATCATTACTCTAGTTTTCAGTGTCACACGATCCTTCAGAAATCATTTGAATATGCTGATTTGCTGCTCAAGAAACATTTCTTATTGTCAAAGCTTTTTCAGCTGCTTAATTTTTTTGTGGAAACCAAGATTAGTTTTTTCCAGGATTATTTAATGAATAGAAAGTTCAAAAGAACAGCATTTACCTAAAACAGAAATCTTTTGTAATATTATTAATGTCTTTACTGTTACATGAATAAGTAAACGAGTAAATGATGACAGATTGGTTTGGTTTTAAATTTTCCATTTTTAAGTAATAATAAATGACTTTAAATATACCATTAAAGATAATGTGAAAGCATTTTTGCCCTTTATTATATATACCTTTAAAATATATAAAACATTGACCGGATTGTTTAGAGAGTTTCACCTTTAACCTGGCTTGAATTATAGTTCTTCTCTCCAGGTCTGTGATGCATGTTGATGTTCTGTATAACATGTTTATCTGGCAATAAGGGGTGTGTTACACCGGCAAGAGATCCAACCTTTGACAAAAGGAAACAAAGAATCATATATAAAAAGCACGTGTTTGATTTTTTTTTTTTTTTTTTTACATCTTTATGATTTTTCAGGCCTCTCCAAACATGTTCCACATTATCTCTAACTATCTCTTTTGAAACCGCTCAAACACAATGTTCACTTATTTTCAAGGTCATTTGTCTTAATTAGCATGATGGATTTCTCTGCACGTGGCCTCTTCTTTGTATTAAACGTCGGCGGAAAACGAAAACGTGAATGCCGAGCTGGAAGTCCCACTGGAATTCTTTTGGATGCAATACCTTACAATAGATTGAAAAGAATATAAGAGAACTGAGATGTTTTGATCTCCTGGGTTTTATGAATTTAACAATAATAAAGAGAAACCAGGTGCCAATGCTTTGAAATCAGTTCCTAAAAGAGTCTAAAAAAAAAAAAAACAAGCTACAATACACTCTAAGAAACATCCATAAAAATATAGCACAGTGTACTTGGTTAATGTGAAGGAATTTTCAAGTTCTCTATTCACAACTCTATTCTTGACTTACAAACATAATTTTTTTTCTGTTTGATCAGTATTTGTTTCTGAAAGATTAAATGTTTAAATGATTAAATATTCTAATTTAAAATATTATTTTGTTTTTGTATGTTGTGGAAGGTTATTATACTTTTACTGATTATACATTTTAATCACATTTTTTTATTTTATTTTATTTTGCCTTTTTGGTTTAATTTTTGTTTTGTTAAGTTTTCATTTTGTTTTTTAGGGCTGCCAAAGTTGTATTTAAAAATGTCAAAACCCAGTGGATTATAAAGGTTTCAAAAGTTATAAAATACTAAGTATCAAAAACTAAAAAATTTTTTGTCAATTTTTATTTTAGTTTGAGTTTTTTCCAAGTTGTTATTATTAAACAAAAATATATTTAGATTTAGCTTGATCAATAATACTGATGTTATGTCTGTAATAATGAGCATTATTTGTCTGAATTCAGATTGCGTTGCTGCATGAGGATGACTATGGTGGCCATTTTTGAGTCCCTGAAGCACACCTGTGTAGTTTAAATTCTGCTGTAGTTAAACGTGACAGATTGAGACTTCACACGGGCCACCCACAACCAAAGGCCCTTCTCCCTGGAACACCTCCAAATCCTTGTCCAAGCCCTCATGTCTATGAGGTAAGCACACTGATTACTGCATTCAGCTCTCATCACCTGGATCATTCCCCTTTTGCCCCGAGAGGGTGCCATTTTGGTCACATACTGCAGCAGTTTTTCGGTGTCATTGAAGTTACTGTTGATCACAGAGTATTCAGGCAGTTTCTCTTCTGATGGTTCATGCGGGTTTATGTTTTTATGATGGAAGTTGGACATTGTAAAAAAACAAAGCCACTGTGTAGTTTACTTTTCTCATTCAAAATGCACACCTGATTCGATGATCCTTTTGATCTCTTTCCGCGTCGACTGATGATTTTCGGGGGCACGGAGAGAGGATGGATTAATGTGCATATAATGAGGGAACAGTCAAGGGCTGTGGAGCATTAGCAGATTGTGGTGGACGGGAATTGGATAGATTATGGACCGTGTGCTTATGTAAAATCCCTCAGGACACCTTTATTAAGATTTGCAGCTCATATCTCACGGAGGTCAAACGGCACATTATGGGTAAATCACCAGTTTGATTGACCTGGAATGTGTGGAAATTGAAGACACCTTGAGGACTGACCGCATGTGTGTGTGTGTGTGTGTTGCGTACTGACGGCAGCGTTATCTGCCTGGCCCAGGTGCAGCTAAAGCGCTCAGTGAAAGATTATGGAGTGAAATGTAAAATGAACACCACATTTCACCTATTTGCCTTCAAGATGGGGTTACCTCTCCGGCCAGTAGAGTAGAGGTACAGCAATCAGGACCGGTAAACTAATACCGCCACCGAGTCTTCACCTTGACCTGAACCTGAGTTTCAACTTTTCTGGGCAGTAAAATTCTGGAAGATTTACTGTGGACTGGCCTATCCCTCAAGTTTACGTCCCACCTCTCTTGCTCTCCGGCAATCAGGAGGCAGCTTCAGGCAGATCTGCACAATGGTTCATTTGTAGTTGATCTGGGCCTCTTAACTGAAGAAATTTGACAGATAAGGAACTGTTTCATGCAGTACTCGGTCACGTACGTGTATGTTAACTGATACATTAATCAGATGACTGTTCTGTTCAGCAGTCTTTTCAACATCTAATGTTATTTAAACTTGACCATTAAGTCAAGTAATGAATGATGTTTCCAGAATTTCACAACCTCTGCATAAACAACAACATTAACAACATTACTTTGTGGAACACAAAATAAAACTGTACTTGCAGATAAAATAATGTTAAAGAGATTAAAGGCCACTTAATTGTTCATTAGAAACATAGTCATGAAAGTGTTTAACACTTTTAAGTACACTTTTAAAAAGTGAACTTTGCACCTTTGTAATGAAGTTTTTGTAACACTTTAGATTAGGGAACATATATTCATAAACTACCTATTTGCTGCTTATTGGGTAGGGTTATGGGGTCTAGAATATGATCATGCAGTAATATGTGCTTTATTAGTACTAATTAACAGTCAGTATGCTGGTAATATGCATCATAACAAAAGTTTTCTAATCTAAAATGTTATCTAAAGTTTCACTTTAAAGTATATTTTAATTGTTTTATTACTCTTTAGCCATATTTAAAGAAATACACTTATTTTGCATTTACGCAAATTTAAAGTACTTTGTTTATCATTTTTGATTTCAGTAAAAATTACATTGTATTTTAGTGTACTTTTAATGCTTATTTAGCCAGATTTAAAAGACAATAAAAATATAAATATAAAGTACTTGAATCCTACTTAAGTTGGTTGAAAAAAGCACTTTAAAGTTCAGCTAATTGCATTTAATATAAATTTGAACTATAATACATTTTAATTTAATTGCAGTTAACATAAAAACATTAAATTCAGTTTGCACGTAAGTATATTCTTTTAACGTGTATTATATCGGAAAATAAGTACTCTTTTTAAAGTGTACTGTAAGTGTACTTTTTTCACTAGGGTAATAGTGTAGAATTGGTATAGAACTTTTTTATTCATTTTTCTGCTCCGATTTACCTTTTTTCCAAAAGCCAAAATAGCTCCAGTCAGGTCTTGCAGTGTGTGCAGCTGCTTCTCAGCTTCCTGTTTTGGGCAGCTTGGAGCCTTTCTCTTCCTGTTAACCTGGCCAGATCGGTATGCCAGTGCAAGGTCCTCTGAATACAGAATAAGAGGCCCTCTCCTCGTACTGTAGGTTTTCGGAGGCACAGGCTCCAGTCCTCCAAAAAAACGGCCACTGCTGGTAAGACGCAGCAGTGGAGGCTGGGATTTCCAGTTGAAGTAATCCTAGTTAAGAAAAGATCATGTTTCAATTGACTGTGTGGAAGAGCGTTCAAATAAATCAAACGTTATCTTTGACTCATTGAAACTGGTCTTATATAGACCTATAGAAACATTTACCTGTGGTTCAAAACAGACCTCCAGTCTTCCATCATGACCGTCTTCATTTGGCACAATTTGGCCATACCCACGACTCAGCAATGACAGGACAAAATCTTTCATTGTGGAGTTGATAATATTCCTCTGAATGAATGCTGCAAAAAGACAATCCTATCATGATTGTGTTCTTATCATGTACTGAACAGCATGTTTTTAAAATCACATCAAAGGTCTTTTTAATCTGGAATATTGATAATGTATAGCAACCATAAAACTCCCTCTTAAAAATTAAGATTCTTTATTGGCATCTGTGGTTCCACAAAGAGCTTTTAACATTCATGGAAACTTTCCATTCAGGTTCTTTATAATGGAAAAAGTACCTCAGATTATTAAAACGTTCTTCACACAAAGAAAAAAAAGTTTCTTTTAAGAACTTTTCAATGAAAGGTTCTTTGGGGAACCCAAAATGTTTTGGGTTTTTTTCTATTGTAAAACCCCCCTTTTTGAACATTTAGGTAATTTAGGTTTCAGAGAAAACGCAGTTTTTTTTTTTAAACAATAACAACTTATTCAGAGTCAGCAATTTTTGTTCTAACATTTGTTCTCGTACCTCCGTTTGAGTCCCAGCTCCCCTCTCCTCAGCGACCATTTCTCTGTAATTCAGAATGCATTTGAGTGTTCTTTCAGCATCCCCGCCTGCTGCTTTTACATGCTACAGAATCATTTCGGCCCATGTTACGAATGACTGTGTTTACTGAGCTTTGCAGTTGCCAGGCTCTCCACAGCTCCTCGACTGAGAACTGTTTTCTTGTTGCCTTGGTTGCAACCAAGCAATTACCCCTCCTGGTCAGGCCAGCAACTCTGACTACCTTAGTTAAACCCGTCCTAAAATACAAACAAAAGGAAGATGACAGCTCACAGCTTTTGTGAATAACCTGAACTGGGTCTCCTGCACAACGTGTCCTGTGACTCCTGTCATATGCCCAGGATAGCACATCTTTAATTAGTGTTATTGACTGTGCCACAAGAAATGGACTTTTCCTTCCTTCACATAAAACCCCTGCATCAATCAAATAGACAGGAGAAGTTGTTCAACCTTACAGCTAAAGACTTGCAGGATGTCCTTAAATAATGTGAGAGGATACCGTGACCGTTTAGCCACAAAACAAAACAAAAATAAATTAATACACAAAGAAAGACACTGGTAGTGATGTATGTATGACAGCAGATGTTATTGTGTCTGGCACAGATAATAATCTTGTTTTAGGAACAGTACATTGGTTGTGATCTTTTTACCAGCTCCTGTGCTTAACTATACTCTGATCTCCAAGAGGTTGGAGGTTTAAACCGAGTTTAAATTTACTGTAGAGGGAAGACTTATTCAACCTGAACCACAACACTAGCCTCTTCAACCACATCTCCATGTGCCTTGAGTTATGTGGTGAATCATTTTATTGCTCTGTGAGATCATACTTTTTGATGGTGAACAGAACTCTAGTCTGGCCACCTGCAGGGCTTAATAGGCTGATGAGGACAAAATGTTAGGATACTTAACGTTAACCTGCATACACCCTCTGCGCTGAGCTCTTGCTTTTTCTGAACCTTTTAGTCTGTGTTGAGTATTGTAGTGGATTAAACCTCCTATTGTCATAAGAAATGCCATCCTTTATATCATTTTGATCTTTATATCATTTTTGGCGCAAATTGAAATGATTAAAAATTCATGATTTATGTTTTTATTCATTTATTTATGTTTTATGGATTTTTTTGAGTATTGACGCAGTAACAATTTCTGTAAAATGAAATGTTAAACTTAGCGATACTACTGCAGCAGCGAGCATCCTATTTACAGTTTATTTCAGACACTTTTGGCATAATATAACATGTATTTTTGTATCAACTTCTGTATTAATCTGCCGTTAGTTATTAAACATCTTAAAGATACATTTTTGCTTTGTGTGTATACACCGCTTATACTGTAGACATTCAAGCGAGTTTACAACATAATTATTGTTACAGAATGTGATTCATGAAATAAAATATGTATTCTATTGTATTCACAATATAATATAATAATATAATGCAATATAGTATGTTGATGATTCATTTTCCTTTGCAGCATGCACATTTATATTGTCTACTTCTTTCAAGGCTGTAACAAAGCAGTGCGTTTAAATATATTAAAGCTCTCTAGTAGTAGGCTACAGGAGATGAATTATGTACAACATGTGATTATGAACTAAACTTATGCTTAAAATAAAGTATAACGTATCTTTCGTTACGTATTTTGAAACTTGGTCTTACAGTTCATTCATAAGACTGTAAAGTCAACATATGAGTCGCCTGTGGGTGGCGCCAGAGCCCCGCTTCATCGCAGTACAGCTGCAGGAGTTTCTCTAATAAACACAAATATTTTTTGATTTGTTTACTAGTACAGTAAATACAATTACACAAGTGTATTTGGTCTAATTTACTGAGGATGACTGTCTTATTTATAATTACATTAACAATGTAATTTTCGTTTTACAAGTCAGGACTGTAATGCCGCATTTGGCTCAACAAAATAGTCACTGAGCACTTTATGATTTGCTTACATTTTTAACAGAGCATTGCATGATTTACGTCTTTATGTATTTGTTTTGAAAATATAAAAAAAATGATAAAGGTTTTGTAGAAAACAAAAACTGTAATGCCATTTGTAAAGTAAAATGAGTCCGTTAAAAATCTAATCATTTTATTCAGCGACACTGCACAGATACAAAGGTCTCTTACCAAATGTAAAAAATCAAGTAAAAAACAGCAAGATTATTTTCATAAATACATATATTCTTTCAGAAAAGGTGATTATTTACACGTTACATCGTTAAAAGGGAGCTTGCATAAATTCACAGCTGTACACAGGCATATAAGTATCCCAATCCTAATGCGTACTTGACGGTCCATGTGTGCCAATGTATGCATGATTGTCGACGGAGCGCTGCGAAAGTCATACAAGTCCCAAGTTAAAACAAGGGAAGGTACATGTGTATAAGGCAAATCGCGTCCAATATTTTCAGGTACAGTACTGTGAGCGTTGCGCAAATCATTCAGTACCGTTTACAGAGATCACATCTGCAAATGATATCGTGTTACACAGAAATAGTCTTTTTCACATACATACAGATATATGAGAAAACCCAATGGTTAAACAGACTCATGCTGTTCTTGATGGTCCGTTTCCACTCTGGAAACGTCTAGGCACACATAGTGTCCACAAAACTCACTCCATAAGTCTCTTTTCGCGTAACAGTTCGCCATGTCTCCGCTCGAGACATTATCTCAGAGAAAAGTTGCATGGTCAAATCCTGACCAAAACTATCAGGTCGACTCGCTCTTTTTTCATACCGTCGTCTCGCCCTGGTTGCTATTGCTGAGCCTTTTATAAAACCTGCGCCACGACTGCAGAGTTTTCCCAGACCATATCCAAAATCCAGAGGTGATTCCCACGATCATGGTCATCAGATACTTTATCATGAATACGGTGAAGTCTGGAGACATGGGGGCGAAGTTGTTGACTGGGCAAGGGACAGCGAACCGCTTACACGTTTGCATGTGCCAGGTCTTCTCCCACTGCTCGCGGAAAGCCTGCTCGTAGAAGTAGCACGCGATCACGATGGTAGCGGGAACCGTGTAGAGCACGCTAAACACGCCGATGCGCACCATCAGCTTCTCCAGCTTCTCCGTCTTGGTGCCGTCGTGCTTCATGATGGTTCTGATGCGGAAAAGCGACACGAAGCCGGCCAGGAGGAACGAGGTGCCAATGAAGAGGTAGACGAAGAGGGGCGCCAAGACGAAGCCACGCAGAGAGTCCACGTTGTAGATGCCAACGTAGCACACCCCGGTGAGAATGTCACCATCCACTTGGCCCATGGCGAGGATGGTGATGGTCTTAACCGCTGGGACAGCCCAAGCGGCCAGGTGGAAATACTGAGAGTTGGCCTCAATGGCTTCATGACCCCACTTCATTCCCGCAGAGAGGAACCACGTGAGGGACAGAATGACCCACCAGATTGAACTGGCCATGCCGAAGAAATAGAGGATCATGAAGAGGATAGTGCAGCCCTCTTTTTTCGTGCCCTGCGCGACGGTCTTGAAACCATCATCGTTGAATTTGTCAATGCAAACGACTTTGTCTTCAAGGAAAAAACCAGCCGCGTAAGCAACAGCCACCATGAAGTAACACCCGGAGAGGAAGATAATTGGCCTCTCCGGGTAACGAAACCGCCTCATGTCCACTAAGTACGTGAGAACAGTGAACAGTGTACTAACACAGCACAAAATGGCCCAAATGCCCACCCAGAGCCGGCCAAATTTGACCTCTTCCTCTCTAAAATACATCAGTCCGTTGGGTCTAGTGGGCTCACATGGCGCCCCGCAGTCCTTTTCGCCCATGAAGTGGTACTTGAGATAAGTGGGCACTTTGAGCTGCAGTGGACATGTGAACTGCTGGCTTGGTCTGACCACGTTCGGCTGCAATGTGATCAGTTCTGGGACGTAGGGCGTCGGGTTTGAGGTCGGGCTTCCCGCGTCCGAGGTGTTCTGACCCACGCAGATCTCCCCCGCGCCATGCACCGGGAAGTTCTCGCAGCGCAGGCGCTCGGGCCACTGGAAGCCGAACTTGTTCATGAGGGCCTCGCAGCCTTGTCTCGCGCGCTCGCACAGGGTGCGACACGGTGGGATGGCTTGCTCGAGCACCGTGCAAACCGGCGCGTACATGGAGCAGAGGAAGAACTTGAGGTCCATGGAGCACTGCACTTTCACTAGGGGGTAGAACTGGTGCACCTCCAGTCCGGCGTCCTCCTGATTGGTGTGACCCAAAAGGTTCGGCATGATGGTCTGATTGTAGGCGATGTCCGTACAGAGAGGTATCGATATGGGCTGGCAGAAACCGTGCTCGGGAATGGAGATGCCCTTCTCTCCGTGATACTGGCCGCCGGACGGCTGCAGGGCCAGGGTGAGAAATAGAAGAAAATATCGAGTAATCCCACTACAGTGTTGCATTTTGAGGAGAGCCGTTATTTGGGTGATTCGCTCCGAAAGAAATGAGGTTGCGGCTGTTCCGAGAAAAAGTTTCTGTGACCAGTTCGTATGCGTTTAAACGAACAAAAACTCCTCGTTTGAGCTCCTGTCACGACACTCGTGGTCTAAAAGCAATCATGTTAGGCAAATGAGTGGATTCGGGAAGAAAACCCTAACAAAAAGTCACCAAGTGCGAAAATACATCCAAACTAAATCCACAACGAGCGCATCGTTTTCTTTTTCCTTTTTTTCTTCTTGAATGTTTGTGAGAGAATCTTCCGACTGTTATTTAAAGTTTTCCGCCCGGCTCTCCAAATCCTGCGTGTAAGTCTGTGTATCCAATGACTTTAGAGCTGCATTTGAGAGAGTCGTGTCGCTGCTGGAAAACTTCAGTCGGATATCTTGAGCAGAGTGTGCTTTCCTCGCGTGTCTCGTGTGCGCTCAGTAGACGCGCTTCTCAGTGATTGGAAGGTTTGAGCGCAAGTGAGGCGCACAACAATAATGTGCCGTCGGTTTCTACACACCCCTCATTCAGATTCACTGGCCCTCTATGCGGGGCGCCTTGAAACCAGTAGCAGTTTAGACCAATCACAGGGTTTGTTTTCCTTTGCGTCTTGCTTTTGATTGGTCACTGGATGTAATTGCGGAGGGTTTCAGCTATCAGAAACTTTCCTATAGGGCAGAGAAAAAAAATCCATAGGCTGGTTCCTGAAAGTATAGTAATTCACTGCATGCAAAACCTTCAACGTGACTTATTCTCAGACAAAAAAAATTGGTTTCTCGATTCTAATCCAGCTTTTGTTTTATAAAATGATAATTATGTATGTTGTCACCTTTAACAATTAAAACATATGTACAGTATATTGATTTACATATTAAAGTTCGGCAACAGTGACTCAGTGTACAAAATGCAGACAACCTTTTATCTGATTGGATTTCTTGTTACAATCACACAACTAAATCCATGTGGAAAAAGCTAAGCTAAAAATTCCTGTGAGTACATAACTCTTTCCAGATCTATTTTTCTTAATATCTGCATTTTTTTATTGCAGTATCAACATGTTTTGAAAAGGTAACGTTTACAATTTAAATGTCAGTCTACTGAAACACACACACACACACACACACACACACACACACACACCTAATGAAACACCTCACACCCACTATTCTGGCCAGTGTGGTTTACCTGCTAGAAAGCAGGTAAATATTTTGATCATTTGAATTATTCTCACACATTGCAGGTGGGGACCATCAGCTAAACCACTTAAGGGCAAAGAATGCAGATAATTAAACGTACATGAAGAGTATGTAAGGAAGAGATTAAGGGAAAAACTATGCAATCTGTCTGAAAAATTCTGTGAAATTTAATAAGGTCCAGATTTAAAGAGGAAAATAAATAATTGCTAAACCAAACACAGTTTCATTGGTGCCAAAAATGCAAAAAAAGAAATTCACAACTTGTTACAATTGTAAATCAATTAATTAATAACTATCGGACACCAGCGATAGCCAGAGCTATTGGCTTATTGAATAACTTATTCTTAATCATAAATAAAAAAATCATCTTCTCACTGCTGGAGTGTGTTTTAAAAATGGATCTGAGCTTTGTAGCTGTATGCCTGTTACTCGGTATGTTAATGTGAGGGCTGAGGGAGATGATCTGCTCTATAGACCTCAACATCAATCACACAGAGCCCAAAGCTGCTGCCTCAGAAATGAGCGCTATGGCACGCTTATTCTGGTACTCACCGTAGCTCTACAGCAGCCCATGTTTGATCGCTGAGCATATACACTCACTTCACCTTTCGAGAGACATGTAACTTAAAACTTTGACTGACGGTTTCTTAAGAGTATATTTCTCTGGCTCATTAGATCATAGTTGCTAGGGTTGAAAAATACATCCAGTAAGTTGTTCTGATGTTAAGTGATAAAATACAGCATGACTTTATAGTTCGTGATTCTTGTTCCTATTTGATTTTGAGAACAGAATATGGTTGAAAATGTAACGCTACTCTGCAAGAGTGATTTATTATGTACATAATTTTTTTAATGTACCTTAGTAGGACCAACAAAAGTAGGAGCAACTTTAAAGCAGACTATGTGAAACAGTCTATATTTGCAATAGGAAAATATTTTAAGAAGTGATATGATTTGTTGTTATGGATGGATTGAGAGATGTCAAAAAGAAATTATTTAGTATAGACGATTAGACCAGTTTGAGAAGTTCATATGAGTTTTTAGTAGACTTCATTAATGTTTGTGGTTTCCCACTGGACCTTATTAGCTCTCGCACTGCTCAGCTCCACATTTTACACTTCAGCTATTGAAGAGAGAAAGTAGAGGGTGGTAAAGCAGGGAATACGGATGGCATGTAGTGGAATAAACTACACATTCTGGTGAAAATTCTTTGACATGATGTGAATCGAAGCTCTCAGCTCACAACTCTCCAATCCTATTCATTTGTGCTTTGAGTAGTATCTTTATTAACCTGTTGATCATTTAGGGCTTAATTGAATTTGACCTTTAATCATCCTGTCAAAAAAAACAAAAAAAACTCAGTCCACTGCTTTCAGTGTGTCAATATTTATTGTTCTTTCTGTGTTGTATAGGCCCAATTAGAGCTCTGCATGTCTCTACATTATTTTGATGAGTGACATCTGATGTGAGCATAAAAAGACAGTGTATAAAATAAAGCTTAATGGGGTCATATGATGTTGCTAAAAAGAACATTAGTTTGTGTATTTGGTGTAATGAAATGTCTTTATGCGGTTTAAGGTTAAAAAAACACATTATTTTCCACATACTGTACATTATTGTTTCTCCTCTATGCTCCGCCTTTCTGAAACGCGTCGATTTTTACAAAGCTCATCGTTCTGAAAAAGCGATGTGTGCTCTGATTGGCCAGCTATCCAGTGCGTTGTGATTGGCCGAATACCTCAAGCGTTTGACGGAAATGTTACGCTTACCATATTGTGATGCATTGTCAGGCCGGAGCGTAACATAAAACCATGTCTGCATTTGTGATCGGAGAAATGACAAACAGCAAGTGCTACTCTACACTGCCCAAAAAACTCGTGTTTGAATCATCAGTGGCAAATTCTTTAAATATAAAAAACGTACTTACAGTCTGTGAGTCAGAACAGCCGGCATTGTAGTCTACTCTCCCAGGATCAGGAAACAGTCCTCCATAAAATGCGTTGGACACATCTGAATATTTGGGTTAAACTGTTCTGGAACAGTGTTGTAAATACAACTTAACCACTGATTTCTAGTCGTGTCCTCTTTTGGAAGGCCAAACAAAGTAGTTTCTCTTTCACAACGAAAAAGCGTCACACACCGCGGCCTTGAGTGAGCGGAGGCCGGAGGCCTAGAGTGAGATCCATCGGCGGATTCAACGCAGGAGCGTCTGGCGGGCTTGCGCCAACCACATGTGACGACCCTGGGCTGGACTCCATGGTGAAAGCTGATCCACAGCGCGAAGTTGATGTATTTCCTCAGCAACCAGCACGGATCAGCTCCAGGCATGACGAAGCAGAT
>NW_015553581.1:558905-560115 GCF_001515605.1 Sinocyclocheilus anshuiensis
CAAGAGCTTGTAACACTCCAAAGAGAAAGGAAAAATTGAAATCGCATCATATGACCCCTTTAATGTATGTGTTTTTTTTAGTGTGTTAACAAATTACTTCAAATGAAATTGTTTATTAGATTATCTACAAATATAAAAATATATTATCATAATGAATGTTACACAGTTATTGAACTGAACTGAATCAATACTGATCTGACTGGAGCTAAATAAGGATTATTCATTGTCTTGCTATACATGCTTTACAGCAGAATTAGGATTTGCCTCAGTTTTGAAGTTTGCATCATTTATTCTGTTACTTTCCGGTTTAATATTACTTTTACTACTTTGAGTCTCTATTGTATGAAGCACTATAAAAAATAATGGAGATTTTATATTTGAAGCAAAAATCTTGTGAAATCACGTCTTGCAAAATAATTATGTTGTTTCGTTCAACTATAGGTCAGTCAAGCAACTAAATCATATGTTTTTACTAATAATCAGTGATGGGTTGAGAGAGGTTGATTTCCCGAGGGAGTCGCGGTAACGCTTTAGATTACAACCCGCAAAGAACTATGTAAGTATACTGAATTTACGGTGTATGTTTCTGTAATTATAGTGTACCTATAAAGAACATGCGTGTAGGTATAAGGGAACAATGTGTTACGTTTGGGTAATAAGGGGGTAACAACCAGATATGCAACCTGCAAAGAACTGCGTAAGTAAACTGAAGTTACAGTGTAACTTTTTTGTAATTATAGTGTACTTATTCAGTACCTCTGTGTAGGTATAAGGGAATAATATGCGAAGTTTGGGGAATAAAAGGGTAACAACCTGTAAAATTACAAATCATTTATACTGTAAGTATTTTGAAGTGCTTTGTTCCCCCCTTGTTCCATGTAGTTATAGGGTAAGTGGCTACAACAAATTGCTTTGAAATGATTGTTTATACATTAGGTCATACATACATATATTATATATCAGGTAATGTATCAATAAACATGGTGGACGGTTTTATTTAATTCAAATATTGTTTGCAATTTACTATAGGCCTACTGCTGGGTTAAATTAACCCAAAATGGGTTTTAAAATTAAAATCACACACAATATGACAACAGTAACAACACAGGCAACAGATAGCCTAATAAAAGATTACAATTTATTACACCAGTTCAGAAAAAAAGCAAAGCAACTCCATACTTATACAGATTATACAGTTAAACCAAATTCT
>NW_015553581.1:560148-560438 GCF_001515605.1 Sinocyclocheilus anshuiensis
TTTGACTAACATATTTCAGTTCCCGGTTTTACCGCTCATCAGTCGCTGCTCAATGTTGTGAGAACATACTCGGACAAAACCAGTTTTAAAAGAACACATTCCAGTCAGTTTCAGAAATCTCTCTCCTCTTCGTGTCGATTAGTTTTCTTGTATTTTCTACACATATTCCTGTCATGAGCGCCGCAAACACGGATAGACTCGTCTCATGCGCCATTCCAGCTGTTTCCAGCTCGCGCTCACCACATTCACTGCTGCAGTTTTAAAGGAACACACTCCAGACAGTTTCAAAG
>NW_015553581.1:560600-586539 GCF_001515605.1 Sinocyclocheilus anshuiensis
GGATTTCGTCGCACACAGAGCCGTTCACGTTTGAACTCACGTGACTTGCTGCACGCTCTCATTCAGGTCCTCCACATTCATAACCCAGCAACATCGGGGTATTACTGATATCAACCCAAATTGGGTCACATCAAGCCAGCTTCCTAACCCAACAGTCTCAACCGAGCGTTTGGATTGAAACAATTACCAGCGTGTTTTATATGTGTAGGCTATAAAAAAGTACACAGTGTATGTTTTTGCTTAATCGCTTGCAAATATAAGAGGTCATACATACCCTGTAATATTAGAATAGGTACCCCTTAGTTTCAAAATACTTACAGTAGAAATAATTAGTAATTTTACAGATTATTACTCCTTTATTCTACAAACTTCGCATATTGTTACCTTATACCTACACGGAGGTACTGAATAGGTACACTGTAATTACAAAAAAGTTACGCTCTAAATTCTGTTTACTTACGCAGTACATTGCGGGTTGTAATCTAAAGCGTTACCGGAGTCGCTTAGACAGACACACCCGCCAGCATTCACTCGACCCTTGAGACAAAAACTACAAACTACAAGATTAAAAGTGAAACATCTCTGGCATGACCCTGCAGAAAACTAATTGTAAGTTTCCAGGAAATTCTGGAAATCCATTTTTAGTTTTCCAAGAACATTTCTTCCCATTGGTGCTGTTTTAATCACTTATATTTTGGAGAACATGTTTTCCAGATTATGTGCAGTTTCTTTTACAGTTCGTTCCATGGATCTATTGATGCTCACCCCATCAAAGCCTCATGATTTAGGATGTTCTGTACATGAGGAAATCTCATTACACCATGCTGGATTTGCTTTCCCAGAAATTATTTTATCATACACATTCTTCATGCTTTTCCCCCCTAAATATTACTACTGAATAATGTCACTTTTCTGAACTTATGCAATGGTTTTAGTCTTTCGCATTCCTACCTTTTTTTTATAATATTAATTACAGCGAAAGAAAAAAGAAAAATAAAAGAAAACGCTTTTTGCAAAATTGAATAGCACGAGCATAAAATCCCTACCATTCGGCCATTCAGCTCTTTCAGTAGCAGGTCCGTAAATTTGCGGGTGAGTCTGTTTTGATTTGGTCAAGCCCTCGGTTTCCCGTAGTCTGGCACCAACGTTAACTTACTGAGGACTGTGGCACATAACTCAACACTGCATACACATGCAAGCCAAATAAAACGCTTAAGGATGGTCAGTGAACGCTTTGAGCCGCATCGTCCCGGGCCAAGTGTATATCACTGTGGTCATTTAGCTACCGTGTCAGTCTGTAAAGCTCTGGCTCTCTGGAAGTCTTCAGTGGAGAAACCCGCTTACAGAGTCATATACCCAGATATCTGCCTGGGTGGTGTCTGTATATTAACCCATTACTCAACACTTTCATGTTTGAAGTAATGTTAGCTCTTGTCTGAATTAATAGCGTGAATGTAAGACAGAAAATTCAACCTTGTTTTATACCCTGATTATGTCAGTCTGGACCTGCAGGATGCCACAGCATTCATCAGCATTCAGCTCCATATAAATGTCCTTTGTTTGCATTATATTTCCATAGCTAATGGCAAGAGAGAGTATCATGATTCACATACATATTTAAAAAGCCCCAGGCAAGTCTGCCTATGACAGTGGCTCTCATGCACTGGGAGAGGTGCAGGCAGCAGATGAAGGGATGGTGTCCACTGAAGGAATGAATGAAGATCATAAGAGAGAGAGAGAGAAAGGCAGAAAGAGAGTGAGAGCCACAGAAAATGCAGGTTTCGCTGGACTCTTGAGCATTGCCTGGGGATAGGCTGCAGGCGCTGAATCATAAATGACAGGAGGCTTATTCAGTTCAGCTAATAGGGCTTAGTGTAATGTGGAAGGGGTTAATGCGGCCTCTCCAAACTCAAGTGGCCAGCTGTCAGAGTGCAGGCGTCTGTCCTGTAATCCCTTGATTCAGAGCAAGATTTTCTCTTTTTTCTACAGTGGAAGATGTACTCAGTGCATAAACACACTATACCGTTAACCTAAACACAGCCGTCTGGCAATATACATTTTAGGGTAAACAATTTAGAGAATCATAGGCTCATCAAAGGCAAGATTGAAAGGAGCGGTTTAGAGGCTGTAAACCTGCTATCTAAAAGGGGACATACTATAGACTGCTGGAGACATCTTATTATGTAAAGCTAATGATAATTATACTACAGACTAACCCCTACTCCTTAAAAAATTGTTTTCACATATTTAGATAAAAAAAATGAAAAATAATTTATCTCCCACAAAACTTACCAACCTAACGAGTTTTGCCGGTCTTAGCTACTTACTGGTCTTCATGTGGTCAAGTTGGTGTTTAGCTAGTTTAGCTGGGTGGCCAGTCGGGTTCCCAGTCTGACCAACAGTGTACAAAACCCCTTTAAAACCTGACCAGACCAGAAAACCAGCTTTAATTTTTTTCCCTTAAAAGGGTCATATGATGCGATTTCAATTTTTCCTTTCTCTTTGGAGTGTTACAAGCTCTTGGTGCATAAAGAAGATCTGCCAATCACAACGCACTGGATAGCTGGCCAATCACAGCACACCTTGCTTCACACCTTCAGACCAATGAACTTTGTAAAAATCGACACGTTTCAGAAAGGCGGGGCATAGAGGAGAAACAATAATGTACATTATGTGGAAAATAATGTTTTTTTTTACCTTAAACCGCATAAACACATTGCATTACACCAAATACACAAAATAATGTTCTTTTTAGCAACATCATATGACCCCTTTAAAAATGTCTGGGCAAAAAGTTTCTACAAATTATAGTTAAATACATAAACATATTTCTGTATATGCTCTATGTTCTCTGACAGCTGTGGCATTACCCTTGTGTAATGCTTGTAATGCTTTTGGATATTTTTAATGCTTTTTACATACTATTTACAATTAAGTGAAACTGTATTATAGTTTCAATTCATATAAAATGCAATTAACTGAACTTAAGAATGCTTTATTCACAAGTTGGACTTTCATAATTAACTCTATTGTGTACTGCTGCTGAATGACAAGAGTTTATGGTAAACTAAAATATACTTTAATGTCATGTGTATTTATAATTAAATACATTTAAAATATATCAACTGTAAATGTAATATCAAATAACGCACTGCAGTTAAGATTATAATCATGTATTTTACATGTGCTTTAGTAGGTTGGTACACACAAATAAGTCAAACATACAAATATACTTTAAAGTAAAACTTTTAATTTGACATCATCACAAAGTGTACTTAAGTGTGTTAAGAAACCATCATGAAAGTGTACTCTTTTTTTTTTTTTAATACACTCAAGTAGTACTCACTGAGTGAACAAGGAGATGAATAAAAACGAGGCTGTTTTTGGTCAGCAGACATTGTAGGGGAGGGCTATAGGGCCCGTCAGCCTGCCTGGAGAGGACTAGAAGAGGGCGAGAATGTCAGGGAGAGGGCTGCTCACCCAGCCAGCTGGACTGGATCCGCCAATGGTTTACAGAGCCGCTACAGTACAGGGCAGAGGTATGCTACCTCCACAAACCTGGAAAAAAACATGTCTGCCAGGAGAAACTGTGCGATGAAAGGATGATTTATGCAGCACAAATACGCCATGCGTACGGTCTGCTGACAAATGAGCTGGCAGGCTGTTTCTGGCTGGTGGAGTTGTGCAGGGAAGGGTACGTGCTCCCGGTGTAGAGGGCAAGAGACGGAGGGATGTTTTAACAGTCTTATGTAAACCAACTGGGGTGGGGGCGGCCATCTTGTGTTTATCACATGTCAGAAAAAAAGCAAGGCAAGGGCACCTCTGGGAGCGCTGTGCTGTTCGAAAATGGCATTCTAACACAGGATTAATAAACAGAGCGACCCATTGGATGGCTGGGAGTACAGGCTCTCAATATGTGCTGCACTTTAGCAGGAGGGGACCTTCCTCTGTTGATGACTTCTTCAGGAAAAGGAGTGTAGCCTATATGTGCTGTGTGTTTGGTGCTGTCTTATTGAAGCACCTGGATTTTTAAAATTCATTTCACTCGATCAGGTCTCGGGCGAGAGTCTTTCAGTGCAGAAGAACATGTGATGAAACAATGAATTGCCTGTGCTATACTGCTATAAGGGTAAATATCATCCCTTGGACCCTGACAGCTGCAGAAGCCAAGTTGAATCAAAGGTCTGTAGGAAACAGCTGCTCCACACATTTTTTCAACTGTGGAGGGGGGTTGTAGAGAAGAACTTATTTCAATTATATCTCAAACCACATTGTGTGTGCTGCTGTCTTTCTCCGTGCTTTTACACAGATAGCAAATGTGATCTATTTATTATTAAAATGTATTCCTGCATACTCTATATAAAGTTAATATGTAATTGTTACCTTAAAGAATTTATACCTTTCCAATTTTTTGTTTGTATAATGGTGAGGTTGTCATGTCACATTAAACATTTTCAAATTTAATAAAACCTTTTTTTTTTTTTGTACATTTCCTGAAATGTGTACAGTGTATTTGTGTTTTTTTTATAATTTTTACAATAAAAACATATTTACAATATCTGAAAAATATATTCTTTATAAATACCTTTTAATAAAACAGTTTCATTAAAATTAATTAATAAAATAGTTAGGAATATTTGAAGTTTATGGCATTTTGAATTTATTGTATGCTTCTTTTCATAATAATTTACTATACATTTTGTTAAATATATATTTTTAATGCCAACACATTTAAGTAATGCACTTAACTTAGCTTTTTTTGGTTTTATAATGGATTACAAATAAATTAGACTAAATTCAGTCATATAAAGAGTAAATGTAAATTTATTTAATACTATAGAATATTGTATAATGTATTTACCTAAAAATAAAAAGAGCAAATGACTTTTTATTAGCCCCATCTGCATTTCATAGTTAGATTATGCCTGACTCATTCACATAATTTCTGTTCTGCTTTCTAAAGTTTTTTTTTTTTTTCATTTTGGCCTCATATTGACACCAAGCAAAGACTGTGAATGCTTTATCTGCTCGACCAGGGGTTTTCAAACCTGTCCTGGAGCCCCCCTGCCCTGCACATTTTGTATGTCTCCCTCATCTAACACGTCTAATTCAACTCATCAGCTCATTAGTAGAGACTGCAAGACCTGAATTGGGTGTGTTTGATAAGGGAGATATAAAATGTGCAGGGCTGGGGGCCTCCAGGTTTGAAAAACCCTGTGCTAGACAAATGCAATATACTGTAAGTAGATCTTGAATTCTTGATACTTGGTCGTACTTCAAGAAGAGATTTGTTGGTGAAATTAAAGTGACAAGGACATCACTGGTTCTGGTTGTTTCAATATACTTGAGAAACTTTTAAAGTTATCTGATCTGGAAAGTTTCTCTATCCAAACATACAAAAATGTACAGTATGTGTAAACATTACATACATATATCTAGAGTATGTGAATACTAATGAGATCACCCTGTAACTCAGTGGGGCTCTTGTGAAAGAGTTATGTGGTTGATCTGATGCTGTTTGTGTTGCGGTGATGCTAAGGGGTGTCTGTATTGATCAGCCTCTTTAAACAAACAGCCAAGCGGGTAGCTAGGAGAGTTAAACTTGAAGGAGGCAGCCATTCCAGCTGTGCCTGGCAGGTTTGGCTCTTCGCTTGACATAAAATCAATGTTCCCAGCTGATCACAGCAGCATCGACCCAGACTTTTGGATGCCGCCTCACCTTGTCAGATAGTTGGCTTTTAAGAAAAAAGAAAAACATTTAGTGGAGCTCAGGGATGGAGCCTGGTGTTTTTACTGTAAAGTTCAAGATGCGTTTACATAACCTAGAGCAGAACTGGGGTACGGTATTGATCACCTCACATCTGGACTACTGAGCTTAGCGCTACACAGTCAGGGATATTAACACTTCCAGACAAAAGACTGCAGCTACAAGCAGGATAAAGGGATGAGGCCTGTGGGGTGAGCTGGTGAGCATGGGGCTGATTCATTTTCTGCTGCATTCAATACAGTCCACATGGTGCTGTTTCATATAGCTTAAGCAGCTTGGGAGATGCTGTTGTGATGGCTGCTGAGTTGTGCATGTATGTGGACTTTCATTATAAGAATGAAAGAGCTATGGAGTTTGAATATTGCATGCAAGTGTGTGTGATAGCGATAGATAGTTTTGTGTGTTTATTTGGAGCATTCTTTGAGCTAAATATTCCCCTGAGGCTGAAGTCATGCTTATAGTAATTAGCCCCAGGAGAGCTGGAGTGCTGCTACGAACCCTCTGGCTGTGTTCTACTGTGACAAACATAGTGTGTGTGTGTGTGTGTGTGTGTGTGTGTGTGTGTGTGTGTGTGTGTGTGTGTGTGTGTGTGTCCTCGTGTGTCCTCTATGCTGACAGATTCCAGTAACAGTGCACAACCCTTCAAGCACAGAAACGGGGTCAAATACTACCACGCATTTAAACTTTCAAAATTATCCATCCATCCATCCATGTCAAGTCAAGTAAAGTCACCTTTATTTATATAGCGCTTTTAACAATACAGATTGTGTCAAAGCAACTGAACAGCATTAATTAGGAAAATAGTGTCAATAATGCAAAATGACAATAGTAAACACAAATTTTTCAGTTAAAGACAGTTCATCATTGAATTCAGTGATGTCAACATCCAGCTCAGTTTAAATAGTATCTTTGCAATCAAGCCATCCATCCATCCATCGTGTCTGTCTCTGTCTAACCATGTTTGTCTGAACTTCAAAGCTTTTTTAACTATTTTAAATCTTTTAAAACAAAGCTTTGCCAAGACAACATTCATAGTTTTATCTTGACAAACTGTGCATTTAGTTAAAATTACAGTTACATGAATTTCAGTTTATTTTCATTTCATACATTCAAATTCACATTGCAGTTCTGAATCCTGCACATTTCTGAATTAAATTGGAATTTAAAAGTCTCTCAGTCCTGGTGACCTTGTATTCTTTTCATTCCAAACATCCACATCCACTTTGTTCACTGGTAAGACACCTGGCCTTTCAAATGAATGAGGAAGAGGGGATGCCATAAGAAAGGTAGAAGATAAGCTGAATGATGTGGATGGATGAGGGAATGGTTTCTATCACAGGATAGTGGATCTAGGAGGGCCAGACCCCAGAGAGTAAGGGGGCTTATAACCTCAATAAGCTTTTTAGTCCTTCAGACAGGTAAAAGGCAAGGGAAAGACATCTATATTCTGGACAGGTACCCTCTCTGTTCATGTTTTATTTATCTTCGGATTCTCTCTCTTTTACTCTTTCTTCTGTTCTAACTCCTCTTCTCTAAGCACTCCACACTTTCCTCTATGGCTGTCATGGCGGTTTGTGTTGCTCTAAGCTTCCAAGGGATATTGGAAGTGGATGTGGGGCTACTGTCCATTACATGCAAAGTAGGATAAACTGTAACTATAATGTGTCACAGATAATGCCCAGAGGTCTTATACTCTTAAAAGTTGTGATGAAACTGAAGCGGCAGATCTTTTCTTCTGTATTGTGACGTACGTCCGAGTGCAATGGATTATCAAAAAAGGAAAAATGTAGGACGGGGATTTGGCAATATGTTGTTTGTTGATTGGATATATAGGTTGTTGCTTTGAATTTTGAGACGTGGCCGTTGAATTTGAAAATGGTTTAAATGTAAATGGACTACATAACTGGGATGTCAACATGTGTCAAAAAAACAAAAAACACAATAAACACAATAAAGAATCCTTTCATAATAGGATCTACTACATGCATTTAGAAAATGAGTTGAGCCAATAGAGTGAAGTTTAATTTCATGCCCACTTAAAAATAAAATAAATGTTCCAGTTAGTGTCAAAACATTTTGCTTTCTTTTACTGAACTTTTTTTCTTTGCAAAGAATCTTTATTTTTAGAAGTGTAGGCATAACCCAGTCAAGAAGTGTGCCACTGCTATGTTTGGTTCTTGTGGCTTGTGCAACTTTTGTTTGTGCCGTGTATCTGCATGTGTGTTTGAGATCACATGTGGTTTCCTTATAATTTTCCCATGTTCCCAACTCCAAAATACGTATGACAGGTCTCCAGTTTCCATGACGACCATCCGAGATTTTTATGTTGTTCTCTAATGGAATGATTTTCACTTGCCACTGTCTCTGTCTGTTTGCTGCTGCTCCCATATTATACTGGATGCGCAGAGCAGCTAACTAAATTTCCATGACAACTAATCTACCCCTAAATACCAATCGGGGCTTATTTTCACATTTTTGTCATCCTTTTTGTGTTTGTGTGACACTCAAAATTGAGATGAACTCTAGAAGATTACTGCTCTAGTGTTGCTGCAGGAGGTGTTTGACTCACATTTGGACTGTTTGAGAAAGAAAGTTTGACTGCCGTGACTAGAAGTTTTAAAATCCATTCTTACTCTCAGCACTTCAGTCTCTTGCCCTATTTCTATTCCACACTTCTGACAGCTTCTGTACCTCAGGGATGAGTAACAAGCAGCCAAGGACCAATGCCAGCCCATCACAACCCAAAGCAGATTATCCTCCACTGTATGTAACACACATGCATGTAATAAAAAAATATCGTTTGCGGTTTCAACTAGTATAAACCAAACAGTTTTGGTTAGCATTGAATTCTACTGTAACAAAAAAATACACAGAGACATTTCCAACACACTTTCATGGCAATTCATAACCATTTTACGAATTCGTACTTTACGAATCTCATTTGCACAATTTCATGCAATCTGCTTATGTCCCATTGGTGACTGGGTTTAGGGGTGGACTTTCATGCTTACGTTTTTTCCCTAAAAATTATAGAATCACATTCATATAAAATTGCCATCCTTGCAAAATAGTTGTGTTGTCTCATGTGATTGGACATTTCTCAAAATATCTTCTTTTATGTTCCACAGAAGCAAGAATGTCACAGATTTGGAATGACATGAGGGTGAATAAATGCTTTCATTTTTGGGATCAACTATCCTCTTAAATTGAGAGCCAGCCCACAGCTCGACTGACCCACTAGGAAAAGTCCCAATGGCCAGTCCATTCTTGAGTATATCTTAGATGAAAGCAGAAAGAGAAAAGAATGGTGGAGGAGGAAAGAGAGAGAGAGAGAGAGAGAGAGAGAGTCTGTTTTATCAATAAACCGATGGAGTTTTAGCCCCTGTCCTGATAGTGTTATGCCTGTAGAGGTGGCCAAAGTGCATTCCAAGGATTCCAGGATAGATAGGAGACTGGATATTGTAAATCTGCTCTTTTGCAGTAAACAGACACTGGCCAGGTCTCTCTTCATATGACCTGGCCCTAGTAGAACTCCTCAGACCTGTAGACGCTCCGTCTGGCATGTGTGAATCTCGTCAAGGACTCACGAGGCCTTTCTATCACCATGTTTGAGCCTAGCAGTGAAATTCCTATTGTAAAGCAGTCAGAAGAACTAAATTTATATTCTGATTTTTGGTCACAATGTTAAAATATAGGTTGTTTCTTCAATAACTTTGAGTAGTGGAACATACTTGAAAATACTTTGAGCTATAATTGCTTTTTCTGTAAATCCATATTGAGGAGGCAACACCACCACAGAAATGTTTTTTCTGCAAATGCTGAAAAAGCATTACTCAGTTCAGATGAGTGCACTGGATTTATCCTACACACTAAATGTTTTACGGGCGCTCGCTTTGTTATTTGCATACCTTATGGATGATATATAAGCTGTTTTTTCTCTGGAATTCACAATATTCTGCAGACTACAGCCAAAAAAGTCCCACACCCTTCTTTGTGCTGAGACTGTCTTTCAGAATAACTGTTGTAGTGAAAAGGTGGTGGATCGTGAGCCGCACATTTGTTTGCCATGTTGTGAGTAGAGAGCAGCGGGTGATGAGTTCACCATGTGCATCTGAGGTTTCTTTCACGTTACCTGACCCTGCGTCAGACTGATGAGGTGCTGCGTGATTGGCCTTTAGTCTTTATCGCCCTGGCGCCTCCTCTCAGGTCACAAGAACCTAAACCGAATATGAAATAGAAATAGATCAGAGATGTGGATCAAAGCACAAGTGATGTCTCAGCCCTCAGAAAGAAGGATAAAGAGGGGGTTAATGACAGGATGGGCTTCAGGGCAGAGGATGGAGGTTTGACCTGTCTTTTAGCCCATAGTTATGAAGACTGATGATGCCTCAGGACATGCACAGCATTTTCAATTTGACCTAAACCATGGAAAATTGACTATACCCAAAGAAGCTAGTTGCAGTCATGTTGGCCCTGTTTACAACTGGTATTAACATCTGCCTTGGATGAACCAATCACAAGAGGACAACACTAATACAAGTGTAAAAGGACTCCAGAACGTTTGAGATCAGATTACTTAAACCATATACAGACACAGTCAATGCATGTAACAATGTTACATTTGCAGTGTATCTTGAGCATTCATAAATAGTGAAATAAATATAAACCATTTTAATATTTTATTTCTCTTATGCTCACCAATTAGTCTCTTATGCTAATCAAGGCTGCATTCATTTGACAAAAAATACAGTAATAACAGTAATATCTTTAAATATTGCAATTTAAAACAACTGTTTTCAATTTTAATACAGTTTAAAATGTAATTTATTCCTGTAATTGTAAAACTGAATTTTCAGCAGCTATTACTCCAAATTCTCAGTCTCACATGAGAAATCATTTTAAAATAATAGAAATCATTCTAATATGCTGCTCAAGAAACGTATTAGCACCGTTGAAAACAGTTTTCATGCTTACTATTTTTGTGGAAACCATTTAAAAAAAATTCAGGATTCTTTAATGAATAGAACAGGATTTATTTGAAATAGAAATCTTTTGTAACATTATAAATGTCTTTACTGTCACTTTTTTCATCAATTTGATGCATCCTTGCTGAATAAAAGTATTAATTTCTTTAAAAATATATATTACTGACCTCAAATCTTTGAACAGTTCTGTATATTCTAAAAGACAGTGAATATTCAGAATATGAAAATGTGTAATATGTGAATATGTATATGTGTATACAGAATGTAATTTTTACTAGACAACATTCTCATAGTTCCAGTGGCAGTCAGTTTTGTTACAGTTTCCATTTGTGAATAGTTTCCAAAATCCAAAGAGTTTTCATTTTGAGTTACAATTATAAAGCCATAATTCAAACAGCGCTTCTATGAAAGTCAGAAGAAAGTCGAGATGACCAGCACCCAAGCCCCCTGGCTCTGTTCACTATCCTGCATTGTCCCGAGGCAGGAGGGTGCTTCCCCTCCTCTGACCCTCTGGAGTTCTCCACACTAATAACTGCATTATACCTTCACACCGTGCAAATGGGCCCTTTTGTTGGTCTGCTTAGGAGCTCGGGGGGTAAGGATGGGGGGTGGGGGCCCCTCGGAGGGGGTTGCCAGGAGGATTTACTTTGTCATTTAAAGAAGGGGGGAAACTCAAAATATGGGGCTGAGGCTGGGCACTGCTCAGGAAGGCAGCAAGAGCCTTTTCTTTAGACAGCATTGTTCAGATGGCTTTGTGGCTGGAATATATTATCATCTCAGGCTCTGAGGCCGATGGCTCTATATGAGAGATGCTTTTGGGCCAAAGAGAGAAC
The DNA here is from genome assembly GCF_001515605.1 of Sinocyclocheilus anshuiensis. NCBI lineage: Eukaryota > Metazoa > Chordata > Actinopteri > Cypriniformes > Cyprinidae > Sinocyclocheilus > Sinocyclocheilus anshuiensis. Next base: position 572,186 of record NW_015553581.1, read on the forward strand.
GAGGAAGGAAACAGTAGAGATTGCTTTAGAGAATCACTGACATGTATAAAAAGGTGTGGGTCACATGATCAGATGCCACTCACTTGTTCCTAACTTTGTTGCTAAATGCACTTTTGAAGTCTTTAACCATGTTATTTGTGAGAAAGATAATTTGTAGTCCTTTCTTTCTTTTTCTCTCTCTCTCTCTCTCTCTCTTTGTTCTTGGCCCACCGCTCAGTTCAGGTGAATTTATCAGGATTAGCCAACCATATGTTTTTACCAGCTGCTCGAATGAGCACATCACTTCACATTGTTCTTCACTTTCCAGTTCACTTGAAAGATTTCCACAGCGTCCACCAGAGTAAGTGCATCTGGACGCAGAGATGAAATATCAAATGATAAATCAGTTGAAAAATCCCATCGACTTTTATTGAAGGATAGGCACATCAAATTCAGAGACCTGAATATCATAGAGAATTGTGGGTGTGCTCTTGACTTGCAGTCACTTATAGAGCACTCTAGCAACTGCATAGCAATGCAAATAAAAAACATTTAAGGTTTAAGGCATATGAGGTTTTCTTTATTTTATTTTATTTTGTGTGTGTGTAAGCTAGCATAGTGAGGTTGAGTCATATTAAATAATATTTTTAAATCGCAAATGTTTTTTTTTTAAATATATATATTTTTTCTATTTAATTTTTGAAGTTATTTATTGGCATTTTTTCTTCACCACCCTCTTCCCTACTTTTGCAGCTGTAAGTAAATCAAAACAGTTGTGGCTTCTGTGTGTCTGTACATAGCGGATTTGAGGCAATATATTAAGATTCAATTTGTAAGTGTATTTTTTCCTGTTTCTACCACTCTTTCTTGTTCATCAGTTTGATTGTCATGGCTTTATGAAAGCGATATGTAGGTGCATTAGCCAACCTAACTGCCTGATGCAACCATCTGAAAAAGAGTTCTTTTTCTCTGTCCTTTCAAGATATAATCACATCTCAATCAATGGAAAATAATTATTCACGTTGCTAAAGCCACATGCGTATGCTTTAGCAAACACCTCAAAGAGCATCTGATGAAGTCTCCAGGAGTTTATCTCTCTCTCCTGGATAGAACAGGGCTCTCTGCTTTAGGAGAAAGGGGGAGGGAGAAAGAGTCATCAGAGAGAGAGAAAGACACAGAGATAAAGGGAATTAAGGGAGGAAGAGGCTGAAACAAAGTAAGAAAGGACAGATAAAACCATGGTGGGGACCATCAGCTAGGATGCCTCCCCCCAGCAGGAGAGTGACCCCCTTCCTTTCTTCCTTTCATTGCACATATGCATCCATATCTCTATTACTCCTCCCTATCACTCCATCTTGGATGTCCTTCCTCCGTCATGTCACTCCATCCTCAAATTCACTTCTTCTACCCCATGTTGATGGCATCCTTCCTTCATACCCTGAGAATTGTCGGTGTGGCATCCATCTCGTGTGCGTGGCCAGACACTTCCTGTCCCCAAGACTAGCAAATTACGCCCATCATAAACTTTTTATGTCCTTTAATGGGTGCAGAAAGTAAGATGAAGATAAGTCCAATTTTGGATCGCTGATGATGAATGTGCACATAGATATTTCCAATAGGACATACAACAGAAGCCACTAATGAAAAAACATCTATTTGACATTCTTTTCTAAATGGTTATTGTTCATTAGAAATGTTATCAACATAGCAAAGAAAGTGAAAAGTTGAAGTTAAAAGTTCAAATTAATTTCTTAGCATTGGGTTTGTCTCTCTTTTACTTTGCACAAAATGATAATATTTCCACATAAATATTAAGAAGCAGAACTGTTTAATTGATCATTTCAACACTGATATTTAAAATGTATTGCAATAGAAAACAGTTATCTTAAATTATAATATAATTTCACATTATAACTATTTTTACTGCTTTTTTTATCAAATAAATGCAGCCTTGCTCAGCTTTGCCATCACAAGAATGAATTACATTTTAAACATATTAAAATGGAAAACAGTTATTTAAATTTGCAATAATATTTCACAATTTTAGTCATATTTAAGTGCAGCCTTGGTAAGAATAAGAGACTTCTTTCAAAACGTTAAAAAAATCATATTGAACCTAAACTTTTGAATATGTTATAATATGTCTTTGTTTTAAAATTTCCAAAAACATTTTTGCATGGCCTCCACGGTACATCTCGCCTGTACATGAATTTTATTTGAAGCATTTCTGTTTTGATGCTGTCTTGGCTCTGTTACTTTCTAGAATTTTAGAGGATTTGAAAACCATGCCAATGGGCGGCTTTCCAGAGGATTAGATGAGTAGAAACTGCACTAATTGGCTGGAAGACAGACTGGTGTACTCGTGTGTGCTAAAGATGCTCAGAGAACATGCAAGATTGGTATGGCTGCTTATTTTGGTCTAAACATGACCCATTTAACTGCATCTTAATTGTGTCACTGTATTCTTAGCATTTTCTCTGTTTCCTTCTAATATGTGTAATTTTATGTTAAATGCCTGTCAGGGTTATGGCAGAGTCTCTAATCTCCTAATGACAGTGGAGTTGTGGGTAATGGCTTTACGGGCATATAACAGCGTCTGAAATAGCTGCTGTCTGTGGTGTCACCGAATGGCCTAAAACCCTTCAGCCCTCATTACCCCTCCAAACCCAGCATTCCTAAACAAGAGATCCTCATCTTAGTCCTCTTACGTCACAGAAACCAATGACCCTCCTCAGACCTCCAAGTCATTCTTCAGCTGTGCCACCATCTCCTATGGAAAAGTTTCACTCTTTCACTCTCCTCTTGGAGTTGCCTATGGGGAGGGGACAGAAATACTGAATAGATAGGGAGAGGCTATTTTTGAATGGGTGTGCTTTGGTGGTATGTTAAAAAGCACAATGGTATTTACATCCCATTACTGCGTCATTCAGGGCCATTAACAAGACAAGCCAGGCCACAAGGCCCCAGGCTGCACTGAGGGAGAGAAAGAATAAAGAAAGAGAAGAATTTAGTTTTTACTTATAACCCAAAAATGACCATTCTGTCACCATTTACTCATGTTCCAAATCCATAAGACTTTCTCTCTGCTGGTGAACACAAAAGGTTAATTGAAGAATGTCCTGGCCACTCTCTTCAAAATAATGTAAGTGAGTGAGGACTGGGGCTGTTAAGTTTAAAATGACACCATGAATGTATCATCAAGTAAATATGCCTAATGTGCTATTCCACGTCTTCTGAAACCATATAGTATATTTGTGTGAGAAACAGACTGAAATTTAAGTCACTATTCAGAGAAAATCTTGACGTGTCTTAGCAGTGATGTAAACAAATTGTTATTTTCAGTTAAATGTTTCAATTAATTCGTTCACAAAACCGGTCTGACTGATTCATTTATGAATCTGACTCATTGGCACAATTATTTAGTCTCAGCACATCTCACTTGGGGGAAGATTATTTTAAGTTATTTCAAGTTATTATACTGTATGAATTGCAACATACAAATTGTTGTTTGTATTATTGTACAAATGATAAATCATGACAGAATTTTCATTGTTAGATGAGCTATGACCAGTGTTGTTATCGTAAACTAAGATGATTAAATATAGTTTTTGGTAATTGAAAGAAAGCTGAAATAAAATATGTATTTTAGATGATAAACTTAAAAATTTAAATTAGAAATGTTGATATATATATATATATATATATATATATATGCTCACAAAAGCCATTTATCTGGACAAGGAGTGAGTTGTCAAAGAAATTAGTTTCCATACTCATCCTATTGTCAGCCTTTGTTTTCTTATAATTAATGACCAGTAAATCAAGATGAGCTATCCAGTATGGTATGTTTGCCTATATTTAATATCTGTCACCACTTACAGGAGGTGACTAATGGTCTACATGATTGTAGCCAGTGCTGACTTTTATTGTCACTAAGGCGAGAGTTTGGATCATGTTCAGCCCTCTCAACACTCAAATGTCTGAGAAATCTGATATTACCCCCTCTCAGGGACCAACTTCTTTTCTTTTGTCGCCCCCTTCTTTATTTCGTTTGACGGAAAGGCAGAGGAGACCCTCTCTCCCTCTTTTGTCCAGCATCTCTCTTTCAGCGCTCTGTCTTACTCTTTCTTCCCCTGGTGTTCAGAGCAGTAATGCATTCCTCCCCCTGGCCGTCCTACCTTGCGTGAGAAAAGCAGAGTCCCACACAAAAACACAACTGTTCCCAAATTCATAAATATTAATCAGTCAACACCCCTTTCTATTAAACTCAGAGACTGCTACTAAACTGGTAACTGGCAGCCACCCCTCCCTCTTTCGCTCCTATTTTTCCTTCCTCTCTCTCTCTGGGAACAGGCTAGCGAGTGGTTGCCGTCTCCTCTCTGTGTCGTGACCCTGGGGGGTTGTAAGGTTATAGGTTGCAGTGCAGAGACTTTGACTCAATTGTGTAATGTTTCTTTGAAGAGAACAGTTTCTCTCTACCCTTTTCTCTCCTTTTTAAAACCTTCTTTTGGAAAGAGTTTAGACACTAATTCTCCATCAATTACATTTTTCTCTCAAGTGTGAACTGTGGCGTTAAAAGTATTTGGATGCTTTTGGACACCTTAAAAGGTAGTCTACCCAAAAATGAAAATGTCATAATTTGTCATCATTTCCTCTCCCTAAAGTCATTCCAAACCCATTAGACATTGGTTAATCCTCAAAACACAAATTACGATTTTTTTTTTCAAACCTGAGCAGTTTCTTTTTATTTATTGAAAGTTCAGGTAACTATGACATAAAAGATCCAAAAAGGTTATAAATCTTTGTTTACATGTAAATAAAAGCCTGCATTAAATCTGTTCATCATATATAGCGATCATATCTCTTTACAAGACTTGGATTTGGATCTTTTAAGTTTTGGTTACCTGGACTTGGTGGGAATGGAGAAACTTCTCAGGTTTCATTATGAATATCCGAATTTAAAAATATCCTAAAGTCTTGGAATATTTGGAATGACATGAGGTTGAGTAAATGATAACAAATTTAATTTTTTTGTCCCTTTAAGTCACACTTAAATAGATAGGAATGTAATTGCATTAGATACAAAATATACAAATTGTGACATGATACTTTTAACAAAATATCTTCACTTTTGTTAGCCATTATATTTAATAACAAACTAGTATGAAAGTGATTTTTAGTGGATGTTTGAAGTCAGTTCCCTCAAGTTCACACAGGTGTTTAAGCAGAACAGAAAAGCACAGTTGTCATTCTGAAAGTGTCCAAACAATTTTTTTCTTGATTTAAAAAAATATTTTTTTCCTAATCTTTTGTGACATGTTTGGCTTAATAAATGTGGTTGTACTGCCTTTAAAAAAAAAAAAGAATGATACTTGGTTTGATTTGTTATTGTATAATGCAAAGATATTGTAAGGTGTGGCTTAATTCTACTGTGTTTTGAGGACACAGAATTTCTTGTGGTTATTTGTAGTACCGTCTCTTTAAGACACACATCTTATCAGCAGTATTGGCCCACTTTTTTTATCCATTGTGAGATCAGCCACTGACAAAGATTAAACTTTAGCCATTGCTGAAAGCCAAACTCTTTTCTTTCAGGACCTCTGCTCCATCTAAGGTCCCATCAGGTTATCACAGAGGCCCCTGTGGCAGTGGATACCTGTTTTCTCTATACAGCCTTTATCTGAAGCCCACCCTGCTGTGGTGACTGTCCGTCTAGGAGACAGAAATTCCATTGCTGTACTCAGTGTGGCCGTGCACGCTTCAATGCGTCCGGTGCAGGCACATTCATGCATTCTGTGCCTGAGAAGCTGTGTGTGAACTCCGATATGGAGGAGCCTGCTGGATCAGTGGTTGGAAAGTGGTGTCGGTTATATAGCTGATGAAAGCTATGCTTTTCTCCTGGCTCCACTCAGAACTGCTTGTATCATCATACTTAATTACCCTGCTCTTTTAACAAAAGTAATTGTTGATGTTTAACGGGTACGTTAAAACTATTGTCTTATCTTTTCTTATAATGTAGAAAACAGGTTTTGCCTTGAGAAACGTTCTTCTAATAAAGTTTTGTGGTGATAATACTAGTATGTGAACTCTTAAAACAGACTTTGGAGTTGGAACAGCAATGTAATATTAGGTTTATGCATTGGGTAAACACTTTGACTTTATTTTTAAATTTTTTGCAGGACATATTATTTCATTATGCATGTCTCTTGGGAATCAGTCTCATGATTTTGATGTTGGTACTTCCATGTTTTAGCAGATGAGCTACAGGAATGCTATAGCACTGTAATGTCACCAAAGTCAGTTTGTTTAGAAGACAAGGGACTTGTTGTTCATTTGGCTTCACTTAATAGTTGATCTGTAAAGAGGTCTTCATTGTTCATTTCCTCTTGAACTTGTTCATTAGATTCAACATGTCTTCTGTGGGGGATTGAATATATACTATTACAAAAAAATATGGGGTGGGAAAGATTTTTTATGCTCTTATGCTCACCAAGGCTGCATTTATTTGATCAAAATACAGTAAAACGGTAATATTGTGAAAAAAAATTGCAATATAAAATAACTGTTTTCTATTTTAATATATTTTTAAATTACATTTATTCCTGTGATGGCAAAGCTGAATTTCCAACAGCCATTACTGCAGTCTTCAGTGTCACAGGATCCTTCAGAAATCATGATTTGCGGAAAAGCAAAGGAAAGGAAAGGAGGCCAATGGTGACCCATACTCGGAATTTCTGCTCTGCATTTCACCCATCCAAGTACACACACACACAGCATTGAGCAGTGAACACACACACACCGTGAACACACACCCGGAGCAATGGGCAGCCATTCTTTTGCTGCGGTGCCCAGGGAGCTGTTGGGGGTTTGGTGCCTTGCTCTAGGGTCTCAACTCAGTCATGGTATTGAAGGTGGAAGAGAGCACTGGTCATTCACTCCCCCCACCTACAATCCCTATCTGTACTGAGACTTGAACCTGAAACCTTTGGGTTACAAGTCATACTCTCTAACCATTAGGCCACAACTGCCCCCAAAATATTCATCAAAATATTGAAAAAATGCATGATGTTTTTCCACAAATATATTAAGCAGCACAACTGTTTTCAACATTGCTGTCTTTACTGTCACTTTATATTGTGCCAGTATTTTTAGTATTTTTCTGACCATTAATTTTGCCAGTATTTTGACATTGTTCTTTAGCACAAGAGAAAAGTGAGGCCATCTATACCTCAAACAGGAATCTGTTTATTTAGGTGTTTGGCCAGACAACACTGGTATGGTTAATTTTTGATGATATCATCATCAACCGTATTTGACTTAAATAACGTCAATCTCAATAAGAAACCTATCTCTCAGATAGCACTTATCTCTGGAGTGCTGCCGACCAGGCGGCTCTCTACTGGTGCACAAATGTCTGTTTTATCCTCGACTGTGCCAGCATGAGAAGGTTAAACACTCCACGCATGAGACGCTAAGCAGGGGAAGTCTTCCCATCATCCCCACCTGATCTTTCCCAGCAGGACACTAAAGCAGAGCCATGTTGGGCTTTTTGCTCTCTTTGAGAGAAAGAGAGCGACTAACAGTGCAGGAATGTCTGTAGGTGAGGGCGAAGGAAAGATAGACGGGTGATGAGATGGAGAGAAAAGACTAATTAAGCTTAGCGGCTGAAAACAGTCGACGGTATGGAGATTTGTTTACCCGTGAAGTCTTTTATTTCGAAGCTGCGCTGTCTTTCAGCAATCTCTTTAAATCGCTCCCTCCTTCACCGTCTCACTTTGCAACTCTACAGCTGCTGGGCTGTGGGACTCGAGAGAATGAGGGGAGAGAGAATAAAAGGGTGGTGAGTACGGATAGAAAGGAAAGTGATTTGTGGGGAGAGAGAGGTCGATGTGGTGCTGCTTTGAAGTCAAATGAATCAGTGTGTGTGTGTGTGTGTGTGTGTGTTTGTGAGCAAGATCCCAAAAGCAGAAAAGAGAGTTTAGCTCTTTAGAAGTGGAGCTGAGGAAGGAGTGAAAGAAGAGAGTCAATGGCTGAGGGACTGTTGGATGGAGAGAAAAGAGGAGGGGTGCCGCTGCTGGTTAAAGAGCTCTCGCTTGAGTTTGGAGTGAGTGACTGACAAAACCCAGCTCATTCCTCACATTCCCTCAATACGTTTCATCTTTTCAACATTGTGTTTTTCAACTCGACTCCCTCTGCTCCTCACTGTCCTCTCATCTTGCACACTGTCGCAACTGACTCTTGGTTTCATAAAACCTTTAAGGACACTTTTAAATGTCTCTCCTCTAATAATTCAGAATTCAAAAGAGGATGACTTACTGGTGTGTTGCATCTGAAATCTTATATACAGTACACACGGTGGTGTTTTCAGAATATTTCAGGCTAATACTCTAAAGGTATTTTATTTACATGCTGAGCATTTTGGTGGGTCAATCTGGCAAAAAACATGTCCAGGTCACATTTCACCCATTTCATTAAAAGTAAAAAAAGTAAGTAAAAGTAAATTTTACAATGCATAACACATTGGCCTCCCATGCACTCATTACTGTAATGTTGCAAGGCAATTATTTTTACAGCATAAATTAAAGAACACAAGCCTTGGCAAGCCTTTAATTTTTTTTTTTTTTTTTATTAAAGTTATGTCAAAAGGGATGTGTTGTGTTACGGTAAGGAGCGTAAGGGGCCATTCACACAGAACGTGTTTTTGTATTCCACTGCAGTGCTTTTCCATTGTTTTTCTATACAAATATGCACTACATGGACATGTTTGATGGTCTCGCATGTAACACGCCATTCTAAAAACGTGGTGCTCGAGTTAAAATAAGTTTTAAAAACTTTTCCAAAGACCTTGCATTGTTTTTCCAGTCTGCTGTCCTGTGTCCTGCATTTTTAAACACAAAAACGTGTTCTGTGTGAACCGGCCCGAAAGGAAAAAAAACAACAACTTGTGCTTAAAAAAAGGCTTAATTTTCTTTAAGCAAAATATAATTTATTATTTCTTACTTGAGGGTGAAATATGACCCAGACATGTTCTTGAGGTTTCATGGGGTTCGTCCTGTTATGGAAACACTAGCTCAGTTGTGGTTTCATCTAAAGTTTGTTTCTGTTAGATGCCAATTAACAATCTTTGTGGTTTGTAAAATGGGTGTTTGTTCATATAGTTACTGCATTAGGTTAAGAAGTATATTTACATTTCTGCCACAGTGTATGTGCATTAAAGCACAGCTTATTTGATCAAAAATAAATAAAAAAACTTCTATTTTAATATCCTTTAAAATATAATTTATTTCTGTGATGCAAAGCTGAATTTCCATCAGCCATTACATTAGAAATCATTCTAATATGCTGATTTATTATTAGAATTATCAGTGTTGGCAACAGTTGTGCTGCCAAATATTTTTTTGGAAACTGCGATACATTTTTCAGGATTCTTTGATGAATAAAAAGTTAAAAAGAACAGCATTTATTCAAAATATAAATCTTTGCTATCACTTCTTAACAATTTAACACTCAATTTGCTGAATAAAAGTTTTAATTTCTTTCAAAAAAAGAAAGAATACAAATTTACTGACCCCAAACTTTTGAACTGTAGTGTATATTGTTGGAAAAGATTTCTATTTTAAATAAATGCTCTTCTTTTTAACTTTTTATTCATCAAAGTGGATGCTGAACACTGGTGGTGGTTGAGGAGAGACCCCCCCACATGATTGTAAAGCGCTTTGGGTGTACAACAATACACAGTAAAGCACTATATAAATGCATCATTCATTCATTCATTCATCATTCATTCATTCATCAAAGAATTCTGAAAAAAAGTATCACAGGTTCCCAAAAAATATGAAGCAGCACAACAGTTTCCAGCACTGATAATAAATCAGCATTTTAGAATGATTTCTGAAGGATCATGTGACACTGAAGACTGGAGTAATGATGCTGAAAATTCAGCTTTGCATCACAGGAATAAATTAGATTTTAATGTATATTAAAATAGAAAAACGTTATTTTACATCATAATAATATTTCACAATATTAAAATTTTTCCTGTATTTTTGATCAAATAAATGCAATTTTTTTTTTCAAGCAGGTTTTCCAAACACTCCCTGTGTTTGCCTTCGGTCCCATCCCAAACTCATTTTTTTATTAAGAAAAAATTATTTCAGCCACATTCTGATTGGAATGCTGATTTTAATGCTACTTTTTTGGTCTGGAACAAAAAAAAAAGAAGCTTTTTGTGTCTTGTTTCTTAGGTTGTTAACGGCTTTGCTTGGGGCTCTTGTTGCTGTTGTCTAGGCTGTTAGAGTTTTGAGTATGCTCTAAGGGCATGTTGTCTCATTTAAAGCTATATTTGTGGTCTTGGCGTCCGAGACTTTTTTGGAATATCATTATTTTCGTCTTTTTTAAGGTTAACTGACAGGGCCCATGTCTGGCATGCCTCCCTCTCTCTCTCAGATTCTTCAAACAGCTAAACTGTACGGAGATACTTTGAGCCCCTGGGCACATGACAGCATGATCCTGAAAATAGTGCTCAGCTAACGGGGATGTCTCGTCTCCACACCCCCACTCATAACCCTCCTGCAGCACCAGAAATATGACTGTATTTACCCTCAAATAAATCAGACCCGCTTCAAATCCCAGTACAGTTCTTTACCAATGTCAGATCTGGTTAAAAATACCCCTGAATTGAACATTTCTGCTATTTGCTCAGAACTTTTATTATTGCTATGGAGATCATATACATATGCGCATCTTTAACAGGATTGACAGCCAGCCTCAGATAACTTGGATAAACATTTGCCGCGGACGTCATTTGCTAGACAGTATGTCAGGCATTTTCAGTGTCCGTTTAGCTGCAATGAGTATCTTCTATTTAAGGCTGTTGACTTCTGGATTGGCTCTCAGTCCATCCAGCACTTTCCAAAATTCTGAGAGACACTTTACACTAGATAATTAGGACGCATTAGGATGTCAAGAATGTCTAGCATCATCATTTACATTAACCTCCAACAGGGATTCTGTTTCCATCTTCGTGATGATTTTTTTATTATGTGGTTTACAAGGTCTCGTCTGCAGGAATGTGTATGTATTGGCAGTGAGGCTGGATGTAACAGGCAGTAGCGTGTTAAAAGAGAAATTAGCAGCAGATTGCATTTTCACCAACTGTGCAACCGGCAACAACTACCTTTTCCATTTCAATTGCAATTTTAGCAAGCTTTATTGGTATGGCAAATATTTTACTTTGGTATTTTCTAAAGCATTTGGGCATGCAGATATCCAAATATACCAAAATATGCATGTGCAAAACAGCTATAATAATGCAGTAAATTTATCAAAAAGTGACTTTTATAATGTTACAAAATATTTCTATTTCGTTCTAATCATTAAATGAATCCTTTGGAAAATGTATTACAGTTTCCACAAAAATATTGAGCAGCACAGCTGTTTTCAACATGGATAATAAGAAATGTTTTTGAGCAGCAAATTGGCATGAATGATCCCTGTAGGATCATTTGACACTGAAGACTGGAGTAATAGCTGCTGAAAATGCAGCTTTGGTGAGCTTAAAGAGTTAGTTCACCCAAAAATGAAAATTAGGCTGTGTTTTACTCACCCCAGAGGCATCCTAGGTGTATTTGACTTTCTTCTTTCAGACGAATCCTGTCGGAGTTGTATTAAAAATTGTCCTGGCTATTGCAAGCGCTATCATTGCAGTCAGCAGGTGTTGCAGTGCTTCAGTCCAAAAGAAGTTAAATAAAAAGCACCCATCCATAAAAAAGTGTCTCACACAGCTCCGGGGGGTGAACAAAGGCCTCCTGTATTGATGCGTTTTTGTAAGAAAAATATCCATATTCAAAACGTAATAATCACTTGAATCTAGCTTGCGCTCACTGTTGTAAACGGAAGCAGTTCCGGGCGGATGACGTATGAGGTCAGTGCTGCGCATGCGCCAGTGAGTCTCGTGAAAACCAATGTTTGTTGACAGGAGCAAAGGAAGGCAAGTTTCCTTACTTTAGCAAAGGAAAACCAGTCTCCTCTTGGCTTATATCGAAATCCTCTGACATTCTTCTTTACAAATTACAAAAACGCATCGATTCGCTACAGGAGGCCTTTGTTCACCCCCCGGAGCCGTGTGAGACACTTTTTTCTTTATGGATGGGCGCTTTTTATTTAACTTCTTTTGGACTGAAGCACTGCCACACACGCTGACTGCAGTGATAGAGCTTGGAATAGCCAGGACAATTTTTAATATAACTCCGACTGGATTCATCTGAAAGAAGAAAGTCATATACACCTAGGATGCCTCGGGGGTGAGTAAAACACAGCCTAATTTTCATTTTTGGGTGAACTAACCCTTTAAGAGATTTTTGAATGGTAGTGTAATAACAAAAGATAGAGTGTAATTGATAAAGAAAGAGAAAATGTATTATATTATAGACTTATAATGAAGTTAAAAGTAAAGGAAAATAGAAAATGACAAAAGTGATTTTCAGTCTGTTTATAGTCATAAAGTCTCAATTTCAGTAGAAGCGGTTTTAAGTTTGAATATTGAAGAAGCAATTTTCAATGGCTGTTTTAAAAATTGTCACTATTTTGTTTCAGTTTGTGATGATATGCTTTAGAAAAACAGTGCATGCCTATCGCTAATGTCTTATTGATTACCTGTGACCTGTTGTTTCTGGAGTAAGCAGGGAGGGAGGAGTCTGCTCAGTATGTGGGAAACATTTTCTTAGATTTATAATGCTTAGACAAATGGTGTTTTAGACCCTGTGTTTCCTCAGCTCCACTGCAGACTTGCTGTTACACTTTAAAGTCGATGTGAAGCAGAAGAATTTCGAGTGTAATACAAAGCATCCGAATTCTGTGTATCGCTATTCAGGCAGACCAAGATTGTGACTGAGAAATTCAGATATCAGTAAAAGGTAACGGCCTGCGAGTTTGAGTGACAGCAGTAGAGGTTTTGAAATGCAAGGTGATATGGTGATATGGATCTGAATTCACCTCCTCAGTCCTACAGTGAGAAACGAAAAAAGTAATGCAGAAGGTTGTTTCATCATTGAGCACTTTTAGATGTGTTTTTGTGACTTGTGAAGGTGTGGAATTTGGGTGTATATGTCTTTTCCACTGCTGTGATCTCCTGGGTGCTTTCGGCAGCTGCATAAACAACACTAAATCCTGGGCAGCCTCTCCTCTCAGCTGGGGGTTATGGCAAGGTTTGTCTCTTCCTTTCCCTTCCTCCTCTCCTCTGTCTTTTCCCTTGTCCTCCCTCTCTCTTCCTCTCTGGCTATCTTACATATACCCATACAAATACACACACACACACACACACACACACACACACACTTTGCATGTCAGATTTCTGGCAGGACAAATTCCTAAAGCTCTCGTATGAGCGATAAAATGTGTGTTATCATTCACATACTAAGAACAATAAACCGTCCTTGGAAACACTTCCTGATCCTTACTTTTTACAAGCAGCTTTACTAAATTCCAGATGAGGAAAATAATTTATTTAATGGGGGAAACATCCACTCACAGAAATGGTATCAGACAATTGCTGTGTGTGAAACCTAGTGGACAACTTATCTAGATTAGCATTTTAATGATAATTATAAATCCATGGTCTGCAATACTGAGAAATGCTGAGAAATCAGAGCAATACTAAAAGATAAAACAGTTCATTATGCGTTTTTAAAATGAAATTTTAAAAAGTGTTTGTTTACTATGTGTTTTAGCATTCTGTTAGCTTAGCAATAATCAAAGACTGTGTATATACCAAGATGGGGCAGTTTATGTCAGATTGTTGCTGATTTGAAATATGTTATTTAAATATGAGTTTGCCAAGCAGTTTTTGGGATGTCAGTATTTCCCCATTCAAGTAGACAGGTTTTGGTCGTGCATGCCTGAAACAGCTGCCAAGAGGTGTTGCAAACATGGCCTCGGAGTGAACTGACTTTGGTCAAATGCTGTTGAAAGCAGCAGCAAGTTGCAACACATGTGCATGCTTCCCATGTTCAACTTTTCAGATTGATCATGGATCCATGAAGGTCAGGATGGTGACTTAAGATCCGGTCACGTTAGTAAAGTTTTACGGGCCAAAGAGGTGCATTATGTATTGTTAATAGTGTAGCAATGAGATTTTCCCTTCAACATACAGTTTCTCTATCAGAGTGGTTATTTGCCTTGCTATAAGTCACTAGTTTTTGGGTAAATCTTTTAGGTTTTGAAGCTGTCTGGTCAGTGAAGTCTTCATTTCGATCATGACTCTATGCTGACTAAGATGAGTGATATCTGCTCCCAGTGGGGTTATTTTGATCCAGTCCTGAACACAGGTTTGAGTGGCGGTCTGGGGCTGGTGTGGGGAGAGTTGCAGGCCCTGATGG
>NW_015553581.1:587024-597716 GCF_001515605.1 Sinocyclocheilus anshuiensis
TGCAGAGATGCCTGACCACATCATGTGAGCGAGACAGACCAGGGGAACCCCCCGCACACTTATGCTGTATCAGCCGTCGTTCAGACAGACAGCATGAGGACGAAGAGCAACCTTGAAGAGCTGATCTGACATTAGTGTCTTAAGCAGTTGCCGCTGTTGGAATGTGGGGAGATAAAATAGGTTCCAGCACTCTTAAAAATAAAGGGTCCAGCTAGTACAAAGTCAAGAACACATTTTAAGCTCCGGAAACCTTGTCAAGTTCTTTAAAAAGCATATAGCCTATGCCAAATGATTGATCTGAAGAACCTATAATGTAACAACAAGAAATTGTGTAAAGGATAATGTATAGTCAGCTGATCATTATCACAAAATAAATAGATAGAATCAATAGTTCAGACCTCGTGTCAACCTGAAGAGGTTTATTTTGCAATAATGAATAGCTGGTGTACAATTATCCCACATATTACACATTCCACATACTAAATTAACTATTGATTTGAGTTGAAATCACTTCATACGTGAGTCATGAAACTAGTACAGTGTAAGAGAGCGGCCAATAATACAGTTTAGAAGAATAATTGACTCTTTATTATTCATATTATTCATATTTAAATTTTTTATGTACTTATTTATTTAGTTTGCATTAAAATTTTCATAAATGGGGTTAAAATGCCCCTCGTGCATTTCCTATGGAATTTTTCCAGATTTTTTAATTTTATTTTTTACGTTTTGTCAATAATATTACATATTATTATACAATACATTAATTTACATTAATATTATGTCAGTTTCATATTTTGTGTTGAAAAAAAACACTGAATCCATGACATTTCCATGCATTTCATGTAAGATTTTGTATCATGCATTCTAGGTTTGATGTAGTAACATAGATTAACATTTTCTAAAATGCTACAATCCTTACATCATGTCATTTAAATCAGATTCAATGATGAGTTGAGAGAAGCAACGCCTGGCCTGTTCACGAGAGTCTTGAACAAGCTCCCCTCTTGGCTCTCAGCGTAGCCTGCAGTGTTTGCATTTAGCAAGTCCGTGTCCTTCATCACTCACCTCGCTGACAGATTCAGGGTCAGCAGGTAAATTTTGAAGCTCAGCCCTTTGACAATGCACGCAGACGATTGGTATCTACAAGACAAGGAACACAAGACTGTTTGCATTGCTGTAGAGCTCTCATCAGGTGCCCTCCTGGATCAACAAAAAACAAGGCCCTGACTAGCAGCTCTTGACCCCACGCTGGCTCCTGTGTGGCTGAGAGCGGGATGGCTGTGTGTACGTTGAGCTGATGGGGAGATACTATCTGACAGGCTGTTACTCGAAATAAGGCACGAAATGGGACCGAGACATTCAGGTTATGCAGGCCGCCACCAGGGGACACAGCAGCAACGATGGGAATGTTTATTTGCCGTTGAGTGATTTTTGTGGGGACTGAGCAGAGTTCATTCATCATGGCCAAATTCCTCACAAATTTCCCTTGTTTTTTGTGAGCGTTTTTTTGCCCACCCCCCTCTCTCGCTTGCCTATTTTCTCTGATTTCCTCACACCACACGGCCCTCTTCACAGTCACACATAAAATCCTCTCACTGTCATCATGCACCTTTTGTCCCTGTTCTCCCAATTTTAGTGGCTTGTCAAATCAACACCTCAGTCCTAAGCTTGACTTTAGCCGAGCTTTTGTGAGCAATCCTCAAAAAGCTATCAGAACAATTACATCAATTTTTCAGCTAAGTGGCCCAAATCAAAAGTGCCTTAGGCTCTCACTTTATTCCATGTGTTTAAGCTAAAAATAAAACCTGTGCTCAAACTGCCATCATCCAGGCACTGCTAGAAGCAGCGGGACATGTGGAGAAATAAAGCAGGAATCTTTTAATCTCTTGTCCAAGTAATAGGGGATTAAAATGCCCCCCACGGCCTCACAGCGTGGGCCTCCACCGACCCCTCCCCACTCCCCCGGCAACCCCCTCCCGCCTGGCTCAGTGGCACAACAGGTTGAACACGACCTCGCTGGCCCTTCAGTGCCTCAGTGGGCATCGGGCTCCACTGTTTGGAGCAAGTCCCCGGCCCTGTCAGCTCATTCCATTGTGCTTCGAATTAACCCCCTCTGCATCTCAAAGAGACCCTGCTCTCCCTGCTGCCGGGCCTCTGAAGAAATGCTGGCCCCACACCCTCCCCGGCCCATCATGCCTTGCTTTCTGCTGAAAAAATCCCTCACACTCCACTAGCTGTGAGGAGAAGAGAGAAGCCTAAATATGTTTTGACTACTGCTGAAATGCTGTTAGTGTCCAAAATAGTTCAAAATGTTTTGCTGAGTAAATAAAAATGAAGTTATTGGCCATTTGTCTGCTAACTTCATTAGAAAATGCAACATAATGCATGGAAAGAATGAGAGTCTAACCCTCTCTGTTGTTATCTGATACAAATAATGTGAGTGAATGAAATCAAATACATAAAGTGACAGTGTAATAATTTTGCGAGTTTTTGTGTTTCCATATGCATCTGTCTGCTTGTAAAGACCTGAGACTACTTCAGTGTAAACTTCAGTGTAACATTTACCATCAGAAATGTATCTAGGATGCTAAAAGTTATTTTAAGAACATTAAAATTATAAAATTAAGAACATTAAACTTATTTTAAGATCATTAAAATAGCTTACCGACCCCAAACTTTTGAATGGTAGTGTATGTGATAAATTACTCATAATAAGCCACTAAAATGAGTGTATAGATGTATTTTAATGAGAAGTAGACCGCCTAATAGGTATCTGATATGTATGGGTATGGTGGCATGTGCTGCTTGCTGTAATATGCAAGGGAAACAGCTATGTTCAACAGAATTTGAACAGAAAACTGAACAGCAAATGCAGAAAACTGCATTTGCATTATCTTTTAACAAAAATAATGCAAATGCAGTTTTCTGAATATTTATGGCTAGTAAATGCTGTCAAATCATCTTATAGTACACAATTCTTACATGTTTGTGTTTTATCCAGCCAAATAATCCATCTAGTCCCATGTTGTTGTTTTTTTTGTAATGTTTGTAGTTTTTTTCTTATGAATAGAGAATATACAATTTATAATAATCTCATACTCAGTCTTCCTGACCCTTAAAATACATATAACCACAACCCAATCCAGCACTTTTTCTTCATGTCTCCAGATACAGTATATATCCCACACAGAGTCTTAACCTTTAGCAGAGTTTACAAAGAAAACAAAGGAACATTTTTTTTTTCTTAGTCTGATATTCTAAGAGAGTGGAGGTAAATGGTGAGAAAATGAAAGAAGGAAAAAGAGAGGATCAGGAAACAAGGAGGATGGTGTTAAATCGTGTTTGTGTGAAGAGCACCCTTGAAATCTGCCCTCGCATGAGCTGAGAATGAGAATAAACAAGACCTTTATCTGAGCATGGCAATTTTCACACTAGTCACAATAAAAGCAGCTATAACTTTACCTTATGCTTTTCATTATTCCAGTCCTGCTGTTTACTGAATGTAGAATATCATGAACCTGGTTTAACTCTGACATCAGTGCATTTAAACATAATATATTATTTTGTTTTGCTTTGGTGCTTGTTTTTAATGCAGTGATAAGGGTTCTAAGGGTGTTTTTCTGGCTTCAGTTCAAATCATTGTGTGGTTTTGCTTTCGTAAACCTCACAGCAGCACTATTTATAGGTCAAAGCAATTTATATGCTTGGCATGCAGGTGGATATATAGATACAGATAAATCACTGACAGGATGTGCACCACTACTGATGAACAAATAGAGTGAATACAGGTGAAGTGGGACATCTTCTTATAAAATTTGTCATGTTTTAAAATGTAATGCTAAATGGCTTAGTTGCAATTTAGGTAAGTCTTCAACTGTACTTTACTACACTAGCTAAAGATGTAACTACACACTGCAGCTAGATTAGATCTGTTATTCACATTAGACCTGCTAGGATGGATGAGATCTCATAGGTCCATATGAGGTGAGCTATGAGCTTGAGTGGAAGAGCTCTTCACAGACTGAGCTCAGGACCGGAGCAGGGCACTTAAAAGACATTCCTCAGAGGTTTGTGTAAAGCCAGAGCATTGTGTGTGAGGCTGGAGGAATGCCACTCCATAGCAACTGGGGCAGTGCCTTGTGCTCCAATAATCCTGCCTACTGCTTTATCTCTGAGCAGGTTACACTCAACCTGTCTGGTCAGGGTATCTCAAGCTTACTGTACCTGACCCTTGATTTCACTCCATAAAGTATGGAAGAAATCCATCACCCCAACTAGTCACGTAACACAGTCATGTGGCTAGCATATTGTTTTGATTGCAAAATGGGAGCTGCTTTTTAAATTCTGACATCAAATAACAGGAAATCTTGACTTTCTGCATCATCTCTCCATCACAGTATCTTCAACAACAACAGCTTTAGATGGGTTTTGCTGACTTTTCAGATTAAAAGAGCCAATCCTGTCAACATGCATGCAGTGAAAGGGAGGTGGTAGCACTTCTCACACAATGGTACTGAAGTATTCAGTCAGATTTTCATAGCACACATGCCTTTGTGACCAACATTAAAAGAACAATATCAAGTTTTCATTACTTTTAAAGTTGTTTAATCCCTCTTGCAAATAATTCACAAAAAACCTCCAGATTAGCCTCTGCTTCTGTATAATCTGATTATTGGTCGCAGCACAGTTCCAGTAGTGGGATGAAAGCCAAAACCCATCTTTTCTCTGCAAAATCAGGTGTGTGGGACTGGGATGAAAGGTCAGTGGTCAGATGTGTGGACTATCTCAGCCTGAGTGTGATAAAGCCATCTTAATCAAACAGTTTGAGCTGCTCCTACAAGCACACAGTGGAGATTATGGGCTGTGAGTGAGGTTATGTAATCAATGAAGTATTATCCATGGGTGGCTGTGTTGGTTTGTGTATATTGATTGTGGTTAGGGACCTAGAAGAGGCAATATGTTTACCAATTTCAAATTATATAAATATATTTCTTTCTTGCATCCCTTTTTCCTGTTCCCATGTGCTCTCACTCTCTATTTCAGTGCTTCCCTATCTGTTCTTGTGTTTTTCTTAAAGATACAGAAGTATAAAAGCCTGTTTGCACAAAGTATATTCAGACTATTCTCATAGGTCTGCCATAACACAACCACCTTTTTTCCATTGCCTTAGCTGATTTTCAGGAAACATACTTGGAAATCTGTCTGCCTAAATGGAAGATGGGGGAGTGTTTGGAAAAAAAAACTTGTTCGAAGACAATTTGCAATTCTATTTGATGCCTTGTGGCACAGAATTTACTTTTAAATTAAAAAAACATATATTTAAAAGTTTCCATGGAACAGATAATTTCTTGCGTATTGTGACAATATCCAAGTGAAATTGACTGTTGAAAAATACATTTGTTGTTTATTGGATGGAGGCAGATCTGAATGTGAGCTTAGCAGTTAATTTTAAGAAAGGGGCAGAGTTTAAAATGATTAAATGTTTGGAGAAGTCCGGCATACATCACCAGAGAAAAGTCTGTTGTTTCACTCGAGCTATGAAATACTATCTACTTTCCTTTCTTTGCTGTGGTTTGAGAGTGTGATGGTTTTGCCTCGTGAAACATATGTATTACATTATGCATGTGCTACTCTACTTTTGTAATTTTACTCCCAAAAATATTTATGTGCTGTATTGTTCTCTCTCTCAGGTGAATGAGAGCTCCTTCCTGCTCTGAAAGCCTCCTGCTGATTGATTTGGACTCATTTCACATTGATAAAAACACTAGGGGGCACTGCTTATCCTTTGTAGCTGCTTTTGCATAGACTAAAGTGGATGAGAGCAGTGTATGTGTGTGTGTGTGTGTGTGGACAATGTTCTTCCATGTAAAGCTGCGGACCCTGCAGTGCACATACACACTCAGCCCATATATCTTTGCTATTTATACTCAGACTCTTTGCAGCTGTGAATGTGTTCATTTTTAACCATGACTAAGGGATGAATTGCTGCGTGTCTAGTTCGAGATTCCACCGCGGATCGGAATCTAATCTCGATTACTGTCTTCCTAATTTTCCCTCAACCACCGGAACCAGTTCACTAAACTCCTTCTGTTCACTTGGGCCACCTATCTCGAATCAGCAGCTCAATCTGTCTAATTTGCTGTTTGTGCTGCATATTGGACATTCTCCAGACTTCTGATAAAGGATGTGGAAGTCCTTAATATGACAGACAATTGTCTGGATAAAAACAGCTTCCTGTAGTTGACCTTTTTTTTATCTTAATTTCAGCAAATATACCCAAAATAATTATTTTCTATGTAGTCTGTTTAACAGAAGTAATTAAATTATATTTAGATCCATATATTGTGACACACTGATTGATATTCAGGTGGATAAAATCTTAACGGGATAGTTCACCCCAAAAATAGTCATTCTCATGACATTACATTTAACCTGTATGACTTTCTTTCTTTTATGGAACACAATAGATGTTTTTTGAGAAATGTTTTAATGTCCATACAATTAAAAAGTCCACAGCAACATTGAAACCCAGTTCTAGGAATTGCTGGAAAACTTACATTTTTGTGATGAGGGTGAGTAAATGATGACAGAATTGTTATTTTTGAGTGAACTGTTGCTTTAAGATGTGCATGGATGTTATCTAACCTATCGCTGTATTAGTTTTGAATTATCTCTTGTCATGTGTAAACAATCCAGTCCTTTGGGTTTGTTCATGTGTCCTGGCAGAATATGACTTTTATTTGCACTGGTTTTGATGGAAAATCTGCAGAATTTTGTGAAATGGATTTAAAATCCTAAAATGAGCTGACTTTTATTTATAGCTGCAAGCATTGTCAAATTAACCACATGATTTAATAACCAAATACAAAAGAGTGTAGCACATTTGCAAATGTGTGGCACAGATTCCGTTTGGCCCAGATGAGTAGCATCTACATCAGTGGCACTCAGAAAAACACCTTAATCTGCGTTTGAAAAGAGTCTTCCCTAATCAAGAGTTATTCCTCCACATCCCTGTTTATCTAGCTATGTTTATTTACAGTCCTGTAAACAGATGCGGTTGGCATCTTTTTCTCCTCACAGATTAGTGTTTGGGGGGTGGGAAACCGCTCAGGCCCTGAAGGCTCACAGGACTGAATTCAACCCCTCCTCGGGATGAGTATGGTAATGCACGAGGGAGGGTGGAGGGTCTCAGGAGGAGGGAATTCTTCAGTCTCTTTGACTCTGCTCCACCCACAGAGTAGCCCATCTGCTGTGAGCCAGCACTCAGTGTGAAAGACAAACACACCACCAAACACAACACGACTCAAACCTGCTTCCTCTGTTTCCACTCTTCTGTTCTCTCTCCACCTCGCTGCTCATTCCTATATTTTCTTCTCACCTGCAACCGAAAGCTGACAGGGAAAAAAACGTGTTGGTGTGCTTGGAGTGTGTTTTCTGAAGGGGAAACAGGTGCTTTTGGTGGTCTTTCTTCCCCCACCAACTCCAATCTGAGCCATTCTGACAACAAAGGGGTTTTTTACTCACTTTAGTTCACTGGGCTTTGCCATCTCCATCAGAAAGAGGCCTTGTAGTTGACATGCTAATTGCAGAAAAAAGTAATTTGAAGGAATGCATCACAATGAGAGACTTCTTCAGTCATGTTTCCCCCAAGATAATGTTTACAATGGGCCTGACATAAATGTGATTTATATGTACTGGTCCAATTATTGTTAATATTTTTTTTATATATATTTACAAAAAAAAAATAAAAATACATTTTTGTAAGTTTTCCATTTTAAGCAGATTTGACAAAAGCTGAATACTGACAAAATAAAAACAGGGGAAAAAAGTGAGACATGCTTTTTCCTTTAACCTCTGAGACGTTTTATTTGTCACACCGTTTTCTGCAGCATGACAGAATAAAAAAACACAGCATCTATACAAAATGAGCCGAGGAACTTCAAATCCTGTCATCAACTGATGGCGCTTGCTGTGTCGCATTTGAGCAAAATACATTGTATCAATGAGATAATAAGAAGAGGCAGAGTGCTGACAAAAAGCAAGAGACAAACAGGGACTTTGCATGTTGCGGGGGGTGAAATGTGGGCATTTGTCTGTGTGAGTTAATTGTGGCCGAGGCAGGGACCAGGCCTCTGGAGTGAGGGTCAGCGTGTCCATGCTGTGTGTTGGTGGGTCCTGCAGGGAGAGAGGGCAGAGAGCAGCCTGGGGCCATATGGCCATCAGAGTATCCCTTTATGATTTATCATCCGGTTACACTCAACCAGCATCTCAGGGATCCGCTCCAGTGGGTCAAGTTCACACGGTGCTCCAGTGATCAGTCTCAGTCAGGCTTAAAAGATGATGCATCAACCCGAGCTAGAAATAAACTTGCTGCCGTTTCACAAGCCTGTGTATATAATGCATTATTAAGGTATATGTTACATTATAATTTACACTGTCATTCAGAAGTTTGTGGTCAGTCTTTTTTTCTTTTTTAAGAAGTTAGTACTTTTATTCAGCAAGGACACATTTGTAAAGGCATTGATTTTACAAAAGATTTCTATTTCAAATAAATGCTGTTCTTCTGAACTTTATATTTATCAAAGAATCCTGAAAAATGTATTGTTTCCACAAAAATATTAAGCAGCACAACTGTTTTTTACATTGATAGTAATAAGAAATGTTTCTTGAGCATCAGTTCAGCATATTAAAATGATCTCTGAGGGATCATGTGACACTGATGAATGGAGTAATGGCTGCTGAAGATTCAGCTTTGCCATCACAGGAAAAAATACTTTTTAAAATATATGAAAATAGAAAACAGTCATTTTAAATTGTGAGTTACAATATTACTGAGAATTCTGTCTTGCTAAGGATAATTAAACAGCTAGCATTTAATGCCTTACAAAATAAAGCTACAACTATTATGACAACTATTTGAGAAAACTGCAGCTTGATTGGAAGTGGTGAACAATACAAATATTCTGTTTATGATAACTCATGTCATATTTCATCTCAAGCTGCTTTTCACTGACGTTGTCTCTTGCTAAACAAGTACTCTTACTTTAGAAAAAACTTTTTTGTTTGGTTTGGAAATTATGCCACAAGGTTTGAAGAAGACGTTTTTTAATCAGTTTGAAATAATTTATGCACATTTACCATTTGTTTAGACTGTTAGATGATCATATGTCTGAAGTATAAGGCATTCTGAAAACCTTTTATAAAATATTGTATATCTTGGCTTCAGGAGTTACCCAATTTCATAACAGTGAGAGATCTGTAGTTTTTATATGTCAAAAGCATCTTCCTCCCCAAGGGAACGTTCAATCATAGCTGCAGATCTTGATGTTAATGTTTTAACTTCTTTAAAATGCACTAACATTGAATGCTCTGACTTATCACCTTCTGATGGGATCTCTCTTCATTCTCTCTATCTGTGTGAAATCTGATCACTCATTTCACCCCCAAATGCTATTAGCACCTTTGGCACGTAAATTAATAGTAGAGAGGCCCAGGCCTGCACCACTGTTAAAACTTTGCTCTCTCATCAAAGCGAGCTCAATACACATCTCTCACAACAGCACAGTGCAAGAGACGGCAGATAATCACTCCCGTGATTAGATTTCTCCTCTTTGGCTTTGTGACTCACTCAAAACAGCTACAGTGGATCTCCACACAGTGCACAGGAATGCAAACCTAATGACTGTTACCCCATTACTAGCCTGAGCTGTAAATAATTAAAAGCTAAAATGACACAGTCACAGAGATTGAGAGATGCAAGTCAGTATTAGGAAACGGAGAGCCCTCTGTAGGCCAAAAGAAGAAATGCAGTCGTGATTTGTAATGCATGACCTCTGGCCTGACACCAAACTCCCCAAATGTGAATGAGACTTCGCTCAGATAAAGGTGTGTGTGTTGCCACCTGCATCCAAATGGGCCACAGAAGAGGTGAGAACATGGATCAGGTGGCCTGGACCGTTCGATTTACACAGTTCAACAGATGGAGTTAGCACTACACTGATATGTGTTTGTCTTTTAATTTGGCCTGATGAAAGCAGGAAGTGCTGACTGCTGTGGCCCACCAATTACACTCACAATACACATGATAAACTAACTGATTTAATTGGAGGTAAACAGTTTTGATTCATTTACCATGCAGCCGGCTGCAAAGAGCAGACCTGTTACAGAGATGTAAATTCACTGCACTTTTTGCCCAGACAGAAAACTACTTTGTATAATCTGCTTTGTTTTGTGTCTCTTCCTAGGGTTTTAAATCTAATGTTTAAGCAGTTTATACAATAGTTAGTTCTGGTCATCGAATTCAATTGGTTGAGCGGCTAACACTCCACTCCACTTGTCTGTGTTAGTTCTAAACATACTGTCCTGTGTATTACTGAAGGGGAATTTTCACCGACTCTTTCTGCAGGTTAGGTAGATCGTAGGTTAGGAAAAGTGACTGTGAGTGGGTCATTGTTTGATTCATTAAGCCAGTTTCTTTAAAAACACTAATTCATTCAGGAACAATACAAGTGAATGTCTTTATGGGCTTGTCATCATTCACTGATGACACTGATTCATTCAGGAAGTGATTGGCTGAATTTGGAATAGCATACTACTCTTACTATTCCTACCATTTCATGATACATGCACACACACACACACACACACACACACACACACACACACACACACACGTTCTTATATGAGTTG
>NW_015553581.1:597948-614327 GCF_001515605.1 Sinocyclocheilus anshuiensis
CACATAAACATGCACACACACACACACACACACACACATACACACACACACACACACACACACACACATACAGTAGTGGCCAAAAGTGACGTCCGGCCTTGGAAATGTTCGCCTTTTTTTTTTTTCTTTTTTTTTTTATTATATTTTTAAGAATTTTGTAAGCAAATTTCATAGTTGTGCTTGGAGTGTAAACCAATATATGTTTGTAATAATGCAATGAATGGATGATTTTTTTTGATAATTCACTCTCGTTTGCGTGATACTGCCTAAATAGGTAACTTACATTTTAGTTGCAATATTGTCAGTTTATTTTTTCTTCTGCCATTGAAAATACTACCAAATAGATATCAGATATAAGATTTTCTCTACACGATTATTGAAGGCACAAAATAAATAAATACATAAAAAACAATAATGATATAATGGACATATTTATAGAATTTTTTTATATATATATAAATAATGGTATCAGTCAAATTATTTCACTTTGTTTATTTTGTGTTCTCTCTTTTTTGGCCAATGAAACTCACTCAAAATACAAGTGTAGGGAGGTGAAGAGAGGGTTTGTAACCATAACCAAACAAAAGATTCCAAAAAAAATAATAATAATAATCTATTGATCAGCACTTCATGCACTTTTTTTAACCAAATCCAAAAACCCTTTTTTCAGGTGTGTGTAGAGTGTCTGTGTTTTATCTGACAGATTTTGTATAGCAGTAGTATCTACACACCATCATCTTTTTTCTGTTTTATTGACAGAAGGCAACCCGTGTTAATGTGCAGTACTGCCACCCACTGTGATGGAGTGTCAGCCAGATGTCTGGCGCAGGTTATTTTACGATACAATCATATGTGTTGTATTGACGCAATTTCAATATTTCATTTTTAAATATCATATTTTAAATAATAATAGCAACACCCCTACTTCCAAATGAAGCTAAAGCAAAATCAGTAGCTATAGGCATGAACACAAGCCTTGTAGAAACATGTGTTATTAAACGTGTCATCACTCTATTACTCACAGATGAAACGGTGATTTGTAATTGTGTTAGCAAGACAATAGGACTCATCATGTGTTAAGCTGCAGTCTAGTGAGCACATTTCCACAGCGCTCGCACTTGTTCTGTATTATGGCCCTGCCAAGCGGGAGCACAGATCTCTGCTCCCTTCCTTTTAATCACAGAGCGAGATCGGCACTCTCACGTAACGTGCTTCTCTTGCTGTGTGAGGACACGCAGACGTGCAGATCAGTTTAATGAGGTGCTTCTCTCCTCTGAGGCTGCTGGCGATGAGTGTCGGCTGATTCTCTCTTTAAACAACATTATCTGGCAGCATTTGATGTGAGCCAGCCTGTCAAACCAGAATCCCACAGCAATCTGCATCTGAGCGCAGCGCGGAATACTTATGGAGGGAGAAGATCTCCTCGTTTGCTCTCTCTGCCTCTTCTTCTCGCTATCTCGTACTTGCACACATACGCCGAACACACACCCATCTGAAACCTGTAAAGCTATTTTCACACTTGCATTTGCATACAGATGAAAATTATGGCTAACCTAAATTAAGAACAAAAATGCAAATGTATTGTTATTTACCCATCAAGGGAGTTACCCTGGACTAGAAACCAGGAATAGACAGAACCCCTGGGGAGAGAATCATCAAGCACTGTTATCATGTGACCAACTTGTGGGCCACTTTCATCCCCAGCGGTGCCCATTATAAACCCCCAACACACACAAACACACTCCCACCCTCACACCACCTCATCATATTCAGCTTTTGATTGGTTCCGTCACACCCACGGTGATTGCGAAGGCAAAACATGCCGAGCAAAGCCATTTCACACCCCCTCTCAAACTGCTTTACTGGGAGGGCACCTGTGAAGCTCCTCATCAAATTAATATGCAAATGAAGCTGTTCAATTAAATTAACCACACAAAGATCAGCCATTGAGATACTGAGATTTGCTTGAAGCTGCATGCAAAAGTCATTTGTAAATAAATAGCCGTACAATGTATTATGACTGATGGCATGATTTTCTGCATGGTAACTACCTAAAGCAAACAATGGAGCTTCAAACTAATTGGACATCCCCAACTGACTCGCAGTGTTTCTCAGCTGTTTGATGTGTTTTCAGGCTTTTTAATTGCTATTAGAGAATGTTAGCATACAATGTGGCCCTCCAAATTAGTGGGAATCTCATCACCATGGGAAACGCTGTGACTTGAGTTTTATCTAATTGAAGCTTTTGGAGCCACCCACTACTGTCTCAAAATAGCTACATTTAATTTACGTAAAACAAATCTTATGTATCAAGCAGCTAACAAACAGCATAGCGGTTTAATTATTTAGATGCAGGCTACAGACTACATTAATATTATTCACATTCTGCTTTTATATATTGTTTGTATTGACATATTTTATAAAATAATAATCATTTAAGAATAAATAAAAAATTGAATACTAATAATTTTCCATTCCCTATGCCTAAATTGAACCCTTATAGAAATTATATTTTCTTTGACTGGTAAAAATTAAATAGCAATATCATGTTAGTACTGCTCGTACAATTATATTGTAAAAAAAATCCAGCACCAGTACCAGCACTATCTGGTTGATGCTCCAAAGTAGTAGGTGGCGGTGGTGCATATTAAAGCTTGTTGCCACCCATCAATAAAAAAGAAATAAGAAGACGTATTATGTAGCTGCTACTGCCACACAAAATCATGTCGGAGTAGATGACAGGCGAAACCGAGACACTCTACACACACCCAAAGAAATTTTGCTCGCCAGTTGGAAGTTTTTTGGATTCTGTAAAAAAAAGTTGGGGCGTCAGATGCCCCAGACAACAAGGACTTGATTGATTGAAATTCAAGAAATTGATTTTTTTATCCATCATATTATGGATACAATCTATCTCTCTGCCTCCCTACATTCGTATTATGAGTGTGATTCATTGGCCAAATAAAAAGAGGAAACAAACTTTTCAAATACATTTCTACATATATTGGAATAATGTTGTTATTGTGAATTCTTTTGTCCATGATAACTGTGTAGTTAAAATCGGATATTGTGAAAACCCTACAGTTTTCATCAGTTTACTCCCAACAGCATCTGTACCATCATTTCTAGTGAAATGCAATTTCAGAGTTTAAGACAGAGGAGTAAAAGTTTATAAGTTTTGAACTTTGACAATGTAAAGTTAAAAAGAAAAGACGAGAAGAGAAAAAGGTGTTGTTCTTCTCCAGTAACATTCTCAGATGGCTATTGAATGTCAATACGATCCCCTTTAGGCTTGATGTGCTTGGTAAAAGATAACTCTGTGCTTGAGAGGCTCATGAAATCATAAAAACCTCTACTCTCTGATCATTAAGCAAGCAAGAATAAGCTGTTTGGACAGTTATTACAAACATATGAAGGTGCTAAACATATTAATAGCTTTAGAGACATGTAAAATAGTAATAAAATAAATCAAATGTGAAATGTGAGGACTTCCCGCTCAAGTGCCAGCAGACTGGCTAAACTAAACTTTTTTGTCATTAATTTTTCAGTTGTTAATTAAAAGAGTGCTTTTCTTGCCTACTGCAAGTAGAAAGCAGATGTGGAAGATGCATGTGAGTATCTTTAGATAATGTGCACAGAGAGAAAGTGAGTATGTGCCTGTGAGAGACTGGAATGTATGTGAGTACTTTGAGAATGATTGTATATGAGTGCTTTTCTGAAAATTAATTAGGCTGGCACTTTTGCCAGAGTGTAATGTAGCGGTGACAGGCCCTGCCTGAGTCATGACACCCAGTTCAAAGACATGTCAGACTGAACGAATATCCCGTAGACTTCCACTTCATCTTCCTCTCTTTCTGTCAGACTGCCAAACAGACCCAAACATATAATCTCAGGAAATCAGAAACAAATGAGATTTCACCTCATTAGTAGATTCAGTCAGTTGTGGGACAAAGCGTTCTCAAAGACAGTAAAAACTGATTGAAAACCATTTAATTATTACAGAACTTAATGAAATTGAGCATTTGGTTATTGTACTATTGAGTCCACAACAGCAGCTGATTCTCCTAAGGGCCAAAAAATCTCAGACTTTACAATATCAATGACATCATGTGTCTCTTGTTTCCTTTCTCCTTGTTACTCAGTCACTCTGTTTTTGTCACTTTCTCTACGCCACTATACTCAAACTTTCCCAGCATGTCCCAGCATTTTCTGATAATTTGTCATTGTTTACATGAATGATGTTTAGTAATGGAACAATGGAAGGTATTTTATCATCTGGGAATCAAACCCATGTCCTCGACTTGCCAGTTCTAACGCTATACTCTACTGTTTGAGCTATAGGAATCAAATGAGTGTGGCTCTAGCAACACCAAGGTCATGTGTTTGATTCACAGGGAATGCATGAAATGATCAAATGTATACTTTTCATACAGTGTCAGTTGCTTTGGATAAAAGCATCCACCCAGCGCATAAAACCAAATGTCCCATATATATGTATTATTCAGCCAAGAACTCTGTACAAAAGTGAGGTAAGTCATTATTTTAAGACAAGATCTTGTAAAAAGGTACGTTTTACAGCCTTAAACAAAAAGCACATCTGGATATTATTATTACTGTAGGCGTTGTTTACGGTGGGAACAGCAGGGGCACGTCCTCATCTCTCTTTGCCATGACCGATTTTTGTCCCTAACACTTTTTCGTCTTTTTTGTTTCTGTTGCAAATAAAACTAGCTCGTGGCAGGGATGCATCTGGTTATTGTGTGTTGGTCTGATGAGCGTCGATGTCAGCGCTGGAATGTGAAGTGTTTAATGTTTTGCTGTGTATTTGCTGCAGTTATCACCAGTGGAGGATCCTGTTATAAAGCAGCAATGTTCTTTCCCGTACAATATTTTTTCTATCCACTCTCTGTTACAGTCATGTCACAGCATAAAATGCAAACCAGTGTATATTTTTGTGTTTAGCAAACACTTTTATCCAAAGCCACTTCTAGAGTGCATTCCAGGTTCAAGTTCATTTGAGCACTTGAATTGTCTGAAAAATATTATTGCACCCACAATTCATTATGTTAAGACAACAAATAGGCAACAATAGGCAAATAGTAAAAAAGGCATTTAAATTATCTATGGAAATAGCTATTTCTTGCTAATAATTTTGTACATTATACAAAATAAATCTCATAAAATATAATTCTATCATTATTTACTTGCTGAAAATATTCCTTTTCATTTCAGTTCTCAAATGAAACAGCTGTAGATGGCAGAAAGGAAGATTTTCAGTAACTGACCAATTTTTCAGTGAACTATTCCTTTAAATTCTCAAATATTTAAGACCGTGGAAAAACACCCAATGATTGGTTCTCCAAAGTTAATAGGTTGGATCTCCTTTATTTCCTTTTGAGCCATAAAGAGACAGTCTTATCGCTGTGTATTCTTACACTTCATTTCTGCTTCTATCTTTGTTCCTGGTTAATCTGTTCACCCTACTTGTGCCAGATCAGCTGCCTTTATTTCTTAACACCCCAAATCCACCAGCAGAGCGTACATGCACACACACATGCTTGGGAGATGTGGTCCAGAGAGGGATGTAAAGCTTAAAGTGATGAAAGGTGATGAATGTGCCAGAATTGGACAGGAACACAGCACAGCTCCAGGATTACAGAGCTCATCTCCACGTGATAATGAGTGAAGGGGTGAAGACATGTTAAGAGGACTCTGGAAACACTGTGAGTTATGATTGACTTATGAATGTCTGAGTCTCTGGATCTCTGCCTCTCTCTCACACTCACTCATATCTCTACTCAGCTTCCTTCTCAACCACCGTCTGCTATGAGCCAGCATTCATTTCAGATTTCATTATAAGCAGAAATGCACTGCTGGTCGAAGCCGATAGATTCATGGGCACGGCGTGACTCTCTACTATATTAATAAAAGCAAAAAATAGCAAAATACATATTTTTTACAAATCACTCCTAGAGAGTAACTAACTGAAAGTAGTGCTGCTTCTAATTCAGCTGCATTTCTTAATGTTGTGGTTTTATAGGAACAATAATTTTTTCACAATTGGCCTGACAAAACTTGTTCAGTTGCATTGTTTTGCATAAGCAGATGTTCAGCTGAGCAAAATGATGCAATCAAGCCAAATTATCAGCTTTTCTAGAAAGTCCTCACTCTCATATTCGGGATGTCCATGTCATTTTAGTGAATCAGACTGAGTGGATGGCTTGGATATTAATGAATATATTCATTTTAATGCCGTTACCCTGATTGAGATCCTCAGTGTTCTAAAAGAGGTCCCCTGCAGAAAAGTACTCAAAAAGAAAACTTATTACTGAAATAACATACTTGTGCAATATGATATATTAGTACAAACTGAATATATTTTTTAGAACAACTAATTGCTAAAATACATTTTAATGCAATTTCTATTGAAACTTGTATCATTTATTTGCATATTTACATAGGATTATACATTTGCTACACATTTGATGTTGCAATTTAGTACATTTAAAAATATTAACTTTAGATATTGTCCAATAACACTACAGTTAAAAATGTAATTGTGTTTTTATGTGTTCTAGTATGTTTGTCAACACATCAAAATAAGTGTACTTCTTTAAGCATTACAAAAGATTATTAAAACAATGTTTTAAAATGTACTTTTAAGTAAAACTTTTGAATTTGACATTATTACAAAGTACACTTTTTAAAAGTGTACTTAAGTGTGTTAAGAAACATAATAAAGTGTATGTTAAGTACACTTAAGTGACCTTTATTTCATTTTTATTATATTATCTGCAAGTACAGTTTTAAAAAAAATATACTTCCCAAACACTGGGTCCTTATAAGGTATCGAGTTTAAACAGAGACAAAGACAAATGGATATGGTGTGTGCGTGTGTGTGTGTGTGTGTGTGTGTGTGTCTGCATGTAAAAAATATTTTTCTTTTGAACCTTATGTCTGAGACTCAACTGTTCTTTATAAACTGTTAAAGTGTTGCTGTTTTTTTGCCACAACACCATAATTAACAGTGTATTTTAAAGGGCTTGTTTCATTAAAGAAGCGATGACATTCTGATTCATCTGTTCAAATATTAAGTTTTAATTTTTGATTACTGAACAAGTCCCACATCAGTGTCCATATATATATACACTAATTACAGCATCAAAAGCAGCAGGCGGTTCTCTGAAGGAAAGATATACACTGAGAAATCTGATTGGATTTGCCTCAGCCCAAAAATCTCATTATTTTCTCCCTGACATCACTGAAAGGTTGAAGTATTAGATACATACACAAACATCCATATGGTTCCCGGTGGTTGTGGTGAAGATAACGGTGAAGGAGATAAAGAGCGAGCCAGATAGAGAGAGACAGACACGTCCCCTGCTCCTAAATAATTGCGTTCCTAATCTCTTTCAACTAGAACCAATTTGGCTAATAATCCTGTTAGAGGAGCAGGCAAACACACATTTACTCATGCCTGGGACCTCAGCTGCAGGGGGGCATGGTGAGGTCTTCATATAAGGTCTTGATTATAAAGACAATGTATGGAAGCTCTACTGGGAATATAAGTAATGAGTGCATTACGTAAACAGGAGAGTGTCTGCTTCAAATGGCCAATGAAGTCAGAGACTGTTTGTCCAATCAATTGCAGGGGTTAATTTTCCAGTGTTTTTCAAGCGTTGGACAATGAAATGTGTGTGTCACAGTCAGTGTGAGGCAGCTGCATGAGTTGGAATGAGGAATGGATGAGATTGGATTCATGGATCAAAGTTGAACCAGTTATCTGGCCCACATATTTATAGATGTTCCCTCCCACTCCCCTCCCCTCATGAAATGAATCATTTGGTCGGCAAACTCAAACAACCTGGTGCAGGGTTTAATAAATGTATGCAGTACATATATATTTCTATTTCCTCCACAGGTGGAATTCTCCCAGTGCTCCAGATGCTGGTTGGTAAAATGGCTAATAATCCTGTTAGAGGAGCAGGCAAACACACATTTACTCACGCCTGGGACCTCAGCTGCTGAAAAGTTGAACCAGTTATCTGGCCCACATATTTATAGATGTTCCCTCCCACTCCCCTCCCCTCATGAAATAAATCATTTGGTCGGCAAACTCAAACAACCTGGTGCAGGGTTTAATAAATGTATGCAGTACATATATATTTCTATTTCCTCCACAGGTGGAATTCTCCCAGTGCTCCAGATGCTGGTTGGTAAAAATTAAAACGAGAAATCCTCAAAACTATTAATGCTGCGGGTGATTTCTGTAGTTAGAGTCAGGAGGGAATGAATAACAGAAAGTATATGTTTTATGCATTTCCTAACCCAAAATTATGTTTACCTCTTGTTTTTATTGTCTTTTCGAAGCAAGAATGGATTACAGTCCTGAGAAGCCCCAAAACACCACCTTCTTGGGAGGTCATCATACATTTGTTACTGTATTTTTTGTGTATATTTATCATTTGTTGAAATATTTATGTTTAATGCCAGTGTCTATTGGACGATGTGTTAATTATGGGAAAAAAAGGAA
The DNA here is from genome assembly GCF_001515605.1 of Sinocyclocheilus anshuiensis. NCBI lineage: Eukaryota > Metazoa > Chordata > Actinopteri > Cypriniformes > Cyprinidae > Sinocyclocheilus > Sinocyclocheilus anshuiensis. Next base: position 606,482 of record NW_015553581.1, read on the forward strand.
AACGGTTTTCAGTTTCATACAGATGCTAGATATAATGCACAAATTGTGCAACAGCGCCCACCCACTTTTTCATTTTTTCCCATTCATTTTTCCCATAGAGATAAAGACTTAAAAAGTCTTTGTTAAACATATTGTTATAAGCCATGAACCAAACCAAGCAGATATGAGGTGAATCACAACATTACAAACCTTGATTTGAAGCAAAACAGTATTTGTGTATAAAAAAGTATAAAAAGCATTGCTAATGACATAAAATTGAAACCAATGGAGAAATAAAAAGCGGTTGCGCTTTATGTTACAATATGTGCACTTACATGAACTTACAGTGTACCTATCTAAGAAAGTACAGGTAATATAAGGTAACTATTTGGAGTAGGGTTAGGTTTAGGGGTAGTTTCAGGGTTAGTACCTAGTTATTGTAATAACTATAATAAGTACATAGTATGTACATGAGTAACAGGACTGTAAACTAAAGTGCTACCTAAAAAGCTATGGATTTAAATAGGTTGATTAAAGATCCAGAAATAAAATATACATATATTTAAGTAGTTTAAGCTTCAAGGGAGTGGGTGGCTACTGTTAAACCTGACTCAGCAAAAGCATATACCTTACACTTTATTTTAAGGTGTCCTTGTTACAGTGTAATTATACATTTAAGTACTGAGTAATATTAATTAACTACATGTACTTACTATATGGTTAGGGTTTGGCTTAGGGTTACTTGCATATAATTATGCATAATTAATTGTTATTACAATAGTAAGTACATGTAACATGTGTAACAAGGACACCTAAAATAAAGTGTTACCGCATATACCATTGATTCACAACATTGTAGCTCACAGTGGGTCTGTTTTCATTAGTGGGTCATAAATTACCGTTAAAGGAGATGTCTAATGCTATTTCATGCATTCTGACTTATTTACACTGCTAAAGAGTTGGATTCTCATGCTAAACATGACCAAAGTCTCAAAAAACAAGTTGGACGTATAATGGAGTATTTCTGTGCCAAATACACTGCTTCAGGGTTCGTATAATTTTCAGAAAGTTTTTTTCAAGTATGGCCCTGTATGACGTCATAAAGGCTGGAATTCCTTATATGTGCTGAGGAGATACAGTTCAAATAACATTTCTGCACACATTCAAATGCTGTCTCTTTATATCAATTGTACAATCTGAGTGCCTGGCCATTCTCACTCCAGAGCAGTGAGAGGCCCCAGGACACTCGTCCATACCCCCTGACCTCTGCTCTTAAGGTGAGCACTGGGACTTTAGAAGAGAATACAGAATGATTTAGTGACCCAGAGCAGTGAAGACTAAAAAAAAAAGTGCAAGTAATTAACCTTTTTTTTCTCCATAGTCACTTGCACAATGTTTTATATACTTCTAGCCTAAATAGTCTGATATAATGCAGAATACAGCAATATGAAGATTTTTTTTAGTATCAGTACAGCAAAATAGTTGTACTGGGAGCCGCCTTGTGGTGTCTGTAGGTCAAAGTTGGCCCAAAAGGAACAGCAGCGTTCCCTTGGGCCAAAAATTATATCTGTGAAAAGAATTGCTCTTGCGATTTCTCAGACAACAGAGCAGACTCAACTAGTTGACCACCAGCCCACCCACACACTGATCTAATGAAGAAGAATAGTCAGAAAGCTGGGAAATACAGGCTGGCCTGTTGTCATGGGTGGTAAATGAAGGCAGGTGGCGGATGTCGATTGGCAAGATCTTATCTATCCTCAAAGCGCACAGTACAATTTTCCAAAAATGCCACATTGTTTGAAGTCATGGGACATCAACTATTGCACAAACAAGGTAAAAATGCAGTAGGAAAACAGCAATTCATGGCACGGTGCTTATCTGTCATTGCAGTCAAAATATAGAGAATGCAAAGTAAGGATTTCAGCGCGGCTGCTCAGATCAGTGTGCAGAAGATGAGATGTTTCCCCCTGATGCTGACTTTTGTAGTCCTGTCTACAGTTTCCACAACAAAGGAAAATAGCATAAAATAAAATAAAATAAAATAACATGGCACTTCTCCCCCATGCTACAGTATGATACCCCTCTACTCAAAACAGTGGAGAGAGAGAAAGAGAATGTAAGAATGACAGAGTAATATGGCTTGTTATAGACTGTTACTGTGAAGTGCTGCCAAGATATCTTGATGTTGAGTAAACTCAAATTAATCAGAATAAATTTATGTTAATCTAAAGTGAGACTTGAATGAGGATGAAACTAGTTTCAAGTTCTAATCTGATTGGCTGGCTTCACATAAATAATTGGTACTTATTAAAATAATCAGTGTTTATTACTTTAGATGGAAAATCTGACTACAAAGCCAATACTCATTTTCCAATAATTTCATTGGTATTAGGCTATTTGTACAACTGTTTGGCTGCTGTGCCATTATTTGAGCTACTATTTTGCTGCATTACAGTGACAGTCTATTGTTGACGTTTTACTGATTTCAAATTTACCCTCTCCTTAAATGTCACGTTAAAAAAAGAAGCAAATAAATGGTAGTTGATCAGAATTTACTCTAGACATAATGTCAGTCTGTGCATTAGTGGATTTTTTCTCGACTCTTTCTGCAGATTACATTGTTATGCCTGTCGCTTATTCCATCATAAATGAAACAAGTGACTGTCTTTATGAGAGAGTCATTGAATCACAAACTCAACTGAATTGATTTGTTCGATAACATTGATTCAATCAGGAACGAAACAGTACTAGTAAGTTAACAATAAATATTGTGTCTAAAAAGTAAGTTATTTAATATTTACTTAATGTTTAATGAACTGTTGTAAATGTATTCAACAGTAAAACACAAGTCCCAGTACAATGTAATGCATTTGATTTGACCTTCCCTCCAAAAGAATGCAATAGAAGTACGTCTGCCACACTGTCCTACCAGTTTGTTCTTAATTTTTTATCTGACTGCTAACATTTTTTTTATTTTTGATATGATAACTTAATCACTCTCTAAAACGTGCAATGTAAACAAGATCTTGACCAAAACCAAATAGCATATTAATGTTTGAAATGTTTATCGTTACATTATGTGAATTGTTTCCACATGCTATTATACTGCACCTTAAATAGTTAACAGTACATTAGCATTCTGTTCTGAACACTTTTTACAGTGAGCTCTTGCTGTGATGGCGTCGTATCTGCTTTGGTCCTTTTCCTATAGACTATGATTCATCATGTCCACAAAGGCTCAGTTACTAAATTCCAGGCTCAGGGAAAACATCAGTAACTATCACATGATAGTAACAAAGCCAAACGAAACGAGCTCAAACAAAGGATTTACCAGTTATAATTCATGAGCCCCCCCATGATCATCAAGGCCTTGCTCTTTTCCTCATTAGCCCAGGTTCTGTCTGTTAGTGTCCTCCCTGAAAGCCCTGTAGGCTGAAAAAATCAAGGGATAGGGAGAGTGCTGGAAAAGCAGGCATGAGAAAAAGCAGCAAGCTTGCTAAAGTAGGAGCCCGTGCAGACCACTGGGGTGCGTGCAGGTTGGATGGTTACATGCTCGGGTGGCTTCTTTCCAAAATGAGGCCTTGGGTCTGAATTTAACACAACCGTGACCCTCCTCCCCTCTTCGGCTTCAAGCATTCCAAGACGGTGAGGAGACCGTGTACCCTCTTTCTGCCCCTGGATGTTCTCCAGAACTACTGAGGTGCTTATGAGCCGGATCTCCTCTTCCTCCCTCTCTCTCAACCTCAGAAATGTTTTGGATCTCTGAACTGACATTACACAGATATAGCCACACAAAACACCTGGAAAATAAAAGCTATACTAGTCCAGTCCTACCCCCCTCAACCTGAGCTGATATTTCTGTTTTAGCTGCCCAGCAGAGTATTTTCTCTGTGTGTGTATGTTTTCCTCTGAGGCTGTTTTCAGTTATGTTTCACAGTGTTTCATTTTACAGAACAAAGGCACATGGGCTAAATTGCATCCCTCCTGTTCCCATGTTCTAATGAATGAAAGGCTTGTTAAGAGGAAAAAAACATCCACCTCCACATCCTTCCCCTCTGTGCTGCAATCACAGTTCTTTAATATATACAGTGAGACCACTTTCAAAATCTAATTTAAAGCTGTAAATAAACAAAATTTTAGGATTTTATACAATCCATTACCACAAAATACATAATATGCAACAAATACTATGAATTTCTGAAATTATAATTTTTCAATGTAACTTTTTTAAGAAATGTATGCTAATATATATATATATATATATATATATATATATGAATATAATATATAAAAGTTAGAGAGATCATTCACCCAAAATTAAAAATTCTGTCATCATTTACATTTACATTTACATGACTCCCTCAGGTTGGTAACCAAACAGTTGACAGCAGCCATTGTCTTCCATAGTATGGAAAAAAAAAATACCATGAGAGTCAATGCTACTGTCAGCTGTTTGGTTACCCACATTATTCAAAATATCTTATTTTGTGTTCAGCACAAGAATAAATAAAAATTAATAAATGTTCGGTACACCATGACTGAGTAAATAATGACACAATTTAAATTTTGTGAGTGTGTGTGTGTGTGACTGCGTTTAGAAGACATGCACACAAACCACACACACTTGAACATTTTGGGGCAACTGAAACCGCTGGGAGTGTTATCACGAGGATAGCACAACAACAAGGACACCAGCACGCTGCCGACAGTGGCAAGGAACCAAAACTCTATCGGTGACAGAAATGGAGACAAAACCTTGGGAGAAACCAGGCTCAGTCAGGAGGCCAGACGATACCAGCATGGTGTGATTTAATTCCAGACTGTAGCACAGGTCAGATTGGTCAGCAAGAGGAAGATGATAATAAGGTGCTAAATAGAAAAATAAGGCATCCAGGATAGAAACCCATGAAGAAAGAGGACAAAGCTGCGTCTAAATGTGCTTTAATTGGCGTGAGGAGGGGTTTTACAGCAGTTTGGTATCAGAGAACTGTACAAGTTGCTTCTGAAGTTAACATGGTCAGATGACCATAACCCGAGATACTGATCCTTCTCCACAGCACTAATGGTCTTGCCAGTAATAAAGATAACCCGGTTTCCAGATTTCCTAAGTAATAAAACAAAACAGTACATAACTTCCTTGATCACTTCACACATAATCATTTGAAAATGTGAGGCAAGAAGCTAATAGTGTTATGATATTTCACAATTGCAGCTTTGTTTTTTTGTGACTGTATCTTGTGCTTGTGACTTTATTTCCTGTGATTGTAACTTTATGTCTCACAGTGTGACCTCTTATTTCAAATTTACCTTTTTTAATTTCCTATTTTTTCTTCTGTGGTGGAAACAGGTTTCTATATAAGCTAGTACAATTTAGAAATCTGGGTTATGAAAATCTGGATCAGGATTTCCTTGTCTGCTTGCTTGTTCTACAATTTTGTGATCCTGACCCTCAGCCAGGCCACCACTGATTAATGTTGTGGTCATAAAGGGAAAGATCCTTTGAAACGTGAATCGCTTATGATGGAATTGACATCTTTGTAAGTTTTTGAAATATGGTTCAGCTGCTTGAGAAATATCCTACAAAGAATAAAGCCATAAACAGTGTCCTAACCAAATAATCAGGCTTGCGAGATATGATTAATGTGTGAGTAGTGCAGCCTATTCCTCACTTTCTTACATCTCATCTCCAGAATAAAAAAATATAGAGCGCAGTTCACCTCAGCTGTTTTTATCTTATTTCACCTACGCTTATCCATCACTCCTTCTTTCATTCTGTTCTTTCTTTTCTGCTCTGCTCTCCCAAAGGAGCATGTACTAAGCAAGCATTTTCTCATCTCGTTAGAGCAGGAGAAGGGTAATAATAAGGTGCTAAATAGAAAAATAAGGCATCCAGGAAAGAAAACCAGGAAGAAAGAGGACAAAGCTACATCAAAATGTGCTTTGATTGGCGTGAGATGGGGTTTTGCTGTGGTTTGGTATCAGAGAACTGTACAAGTTGCTTCTGAAGTTAACATGGTCACATGACCATAACCCCAGATACCGATCCTTCTCCACAGCACTAATGGTCTTGCCAGTAGTGTAATAACACAAAGAAGTTCATACCTGGTCACAAGTGTGAGGCAAGAAGCTAATTACTGTTAGTGTTGTAAATAGGAATTTTTGTTCCTCTTAAACTTTTGTTTGATGCTCTGTTTTTTCAATATACTGATCCTTTTGTTGCCTAGTTGCTGTTCATAATCACTATTTACATCAAGCTACAGTCTTCATCTGTCAGTCCAAGCTATACATGACACAATGCATTATTGACTATTTGAAGGATTAAATACAATTTCTCATCACTTCCAGAGCATGTGTACAACAAAGAGGACAAGTTCAGTCTGATTAACGTACTTGCTGGATGAAACGGAGCTATAATCACATTATTCAGATCTGTTAGTCCGGTTTTGTAAAACATGGACTGTGTTGTCTGGTTGGATGTAATTTAAAGGAGACATATTATGCCCCTTTTTACAATATGTAATATAAATCTCTGGTGTCCCCAGACTGTGTCTGTAAAGTTTCAGCTCAAAATACTCCAAAGATTATTTATTATATCATTTTGAAAATGCCTATTTTGAGTGGATGCAGATGCCCCCTTTTCCAGAATAGAGCTGCGTCAATACAGCTCATACCTACTAAAAGCATCTGTTTTGGTTCTGATTATCATGTTTATCGCTCTGAAATCATGCGTTTTAAACCATATTAGTTTAAACTTGTGATATACTGTTTTCTGTGTGCACACATCCGAAGCACATGGACAGAAAGCAGCTGTCACAGCATGTGAGCACTAAACTAAGTTCTCATTCACACACAAGTTTACGTTAAAAACACACATGAGTTACAAAAACACTTGGTTATGTCTGTGAAGGTAAACAGCTGGGAAATAAATTGCATGTTTATTTTAGATCTGTGTGGCAGCAGCAATATACAGTAGCCTAAATAAATCAATAAATCCACTGCTCTCTTGTCTCCTCTGAGGCTGGGACTCTAAATAGTGTTCTGTGCTCGTCTGTGCAGCCAAAGACAGAACAGTTAGCATGTTTTGCTCAAACTTTCGCCATGGCATTAAAACTAGTACGCCGTTGTCGCTTGCTAAAACACAATAACGGCACCGTGGGTGTAAACTTACAGATTAAGGGGCGGTAATATTATAATGAGATCCCTTTACCACGTCACCAAGGGAGCGAAATCAGACGTGCTCGTTTTCTCAGACGCTTGTAGAAAAGGGCTTACCAAAACAAAGTTACTGGGTTAACCTATTTCACGTTTCCTTGGTTGGTAGATGCACCGGGGACCTGATTATAGCATTTAAAACCTGGAAATTCAGATTTTCATGATACACTCTTAAAAATAAAGGTGCTTCACGATGCCATAGAAGAACCGTTTTGTCTAAATGGTTCCATAAAGAACCTTTAACATAGGAAGAACCTTTCTGTTTGACAAAAGGTTCTTTGTGGCGAAAGAAGGTTCTTCAGATTATAAAAAGGTAAGAAAGAGATGGTTCTTTAAAGAACCTTTGACTGAATGGTTCTTTGTGGAACCAAAAATGGTTCTTCTATGGCATCGCTTGAAGAACCTTTTGAAGCACCTTTATTTTTAAGAGTGTATGTCACCTTTAAAGTACTGACATGACGTTTTAAAAAGATCAATCATCACACACCCCTTTTCCATATTTACTTGTGAGGGTGAATAAATAATTATATCATCTTAGTAGGTATATTTAGTAGGAATTTAGTCGGTATATAGAAAATAATCAGGCTGCAAAGCAACAAAATGTGATTATTTTAAAGGGGGTGATTCTTTTCTATACCCACTGTGTGTGTGTGTG
>NW_015553581.1:614410-615385 GCF_001515605.1 Sinocyclocheilus anshuiensis
ATATATATTAACCTTTGTAGTTATGTTAGTTGATGCTGTTGTTTACACAGGAGTGACCCAAGGATAGAGAAATGGAAACAAACAAAGAAGCTTGAAATCATAGTTAGAGCTCATTAATTGGCCAGGCTAAGTGTCTTTGCATATTGCTTTGTGAGCTCTGTTATATTTACATTTCTGTAACCATCTGCCTTTCTTTCCTCAGCAGTCATATCTGTCGGGGTATGCAGTGTTCCCTCTCTCCAGGGGGTCCCTTTAATTAAAACTGTGGATACAAAAAACAGGGAGAAAGAGTCCTATTAATCAAACTCAAACAGACCTGTGTTCAAAATCCAAAACTATCCTTCTCCCTCCTCTCACCCTCCATCCTATTTATTCCTTCATTTTCTTCTTCTGTCTTTCTCTTTTTGCCCTCCATCTCTCGCTGCCTCTGAGCAGTCAGAAGAGCTTTGAAGGCCACACATTATACTGCACACATATACCAATACGAACACACATCCATGTACTGTCAAGCGCCGTGCCGTCCGGTTGTGTTGGGATTTGACTCTGGGCTCCAGCTGCCACTGAAGAAACTAAAATGAAATTGATTTGAATTTTTCTGCCCCAAAGAACAGTCACGATGGAGTTTTGAATGTTAACATAGCATGTCAAACACCAGTGGCATGTTTGTGAGCGTCTCTGCCCTCTGGACATTCAACCAGTCAAGTAAAATTGCCAGGACTGAGGTTGTGTTTTTTAAAGGTGCACTATAGAGTTTTTTGTTGTTGTTGATGAGCACAATTGATTGTTCAAAAAATAAACAAAATGACAGAGCCCGAAATAAAACTTGCATCAACATTAGACTGTTTTACAGCGATAGTGACAACTCTGATATTTTAGAGAATTAAAAAATGACCCTTTTTCTATCAAACGACAACAAGAATTCAATCAGTTCCTGAACAAAATCTAGTTCCACCCTATATACTGTATATACAGTAT
>NW_015553581.1:615422-673233 GCF_001515605.1 Sinocyclocheilus anshuiensis
TTAAGCTTGAGTTATCCGAACCAAATATGATTAACCATTAACCAATGTTAGAAAAAAGTAAAGACAGGACTGATATTCACATTGTTTTTCTATTTTTTCATAAAAAAAATATTAGTGCATTAATAAAAATACTATTTATTATATTATATTATATTATATTAATTATATTAATTATATTATATTATATTATATTATATATCAGGAAACACAGACTCAGATAATATGCTGAAACAACACACAAATGGGTTATTGTAACAATCAGTGCACTAGGTGAATATACAAGCAACAACAACAGAGCTTGTGAGGTAGAATAGTCCATGGATGAAGAAAAGTAGCACCACACACACTAATATTCCACAGTCACTGGATATAACTGACAGTTATCTTATCTTTCAAGATGCTGGCGAAAACAAGGGGAGCTGGAGACTGGAGCAGTAAACCGGAGTTTCGGAGACAGGGAGAATATCACACATGTAAGTTACCCAGGTAAGTCGATTGCACGAATCAAGGAGTAGTCCTATGTCGTAGACCAGAATCCAGAGATATAGGTGCGGGCTTATATGCAGGGAGGAGGATGATGAGGTGATAGATTAGTGATAGGTGCAGATGATGACTGAATGAGTGCAGGTGTTGACCAGGAAGGATGTAGGGAAATGTAGTGCAAAGGTGGCAGGTTACAGTGAGATTGTGACTATTATTATATTATATTTTACTTTCATATTCTAAACACAAAATAAGATATTTTAGAAAATGTTTCAACTGTTTTTGTTCATACACTGAAATTCAGTGGGGTCCAAAACAACATTGACTCCCACTGGACAAAAAACACAGAGGTTTGAAATGACATGAAGGTGAGTAAATGGTGATAGAATATTCATATATAAATATTCATTTTGGGGTGATCTATCCCTTTAAGTCATTTTCATAGAAAGATGAGCTAGGAATAACAAGATTTGGTTCAGGTTAGGACACAGAAACCAACTTGATCAGCATGTACCTTACACAATCTGGTGGTTGGGAAAGAGTTCGACTAATGTTTCTTTATAACACGGGTATTGCATTTATTAGTCTTGGATCATTCAGTGGGTTAACATGAGCTCTGAATACGAGGTCACTCTACAAGGTCAAAATCAGACATTTTTGAAATCTCCATCTGCCAAAAAATGCATGTGGTAATTCATAGTTACAGGAGGGTCAAGATGAAGTAAATGGTCGGAAATGTCATGTCTTGAACTTTCTAATAAAGTTTCCATTACCACCATCTGAGATCTGGACGTGGGTTTACATCAGATGAGTTTATAGGGTCACAGGCCACTGCCTTTAATGGTATGTGAAAATAGAGGATTTGGGTGAATTTGGGGTGACATTCGGGCCCAGGCCCGGGCTGTGCGGCTCCCTGCTGAGGCCATGACAGTGAATTTGATGTGGGATTGTAGAGTTGTACTAACTCATTTCCCCTCCGTGTCCCCCAAGCTCCGCTCCTGGAGTCTTAAAGGAGCCCCATTGTGAGGGGTTGGATGTCACAGCACGGAATGCCCGGGTGATTTACAAAGACGCTCCTGTTCATTCTGACCCCCCTCTTTTCCTCTCTCCCACCTTCCCTCGCTCTGCCCTTCCCTCTCCGTGTGCTCAGAGGCGAAGCCTGCTCAAATACAGGCTAAGTGATAGATGTGCTCTGTTACATGATCCACAGCACACTCCAACCCCTCTGATTCCAGCAGTACAGCACATTCCCAAAGACAAAGAGAACTTGGGAAAGAGGAAGTTCTTATACATCCACACATACATCGAGACCATGTGCATGCCCAAAAGACATTTTTGTCACTCAGAGTTTGCTCTTTCATACAGTAACTTATTGGAGACTTAATGGAGTTTATGACTGTATTTCATTTAAATATCAATCTTTTCGTAGATGTTTCTGCTCAAATTGCTCGACAGTTGACTTAAAAGTGAAAATTCTGTCATCGTTTACTCATGTCGGTCCAAGCCTGCATTACTTTCTTTCTTATGTGTAACATAAAAGAAGATATTTTGATAAATATTTCGGTGTGTGTGTGTGTTTTACATTGATAGGTATCAATGGGCAGCAAAACTGTCTAATTACCAACACTCTTAAAAGACAGTCATGCAGGCTTGGAACAACATGGGTAAGTAAATGATGACAGAATGTTCATTTTGAGGTAAACTATCCCTTTAAAATTGGACACAAATGGTTATTATTAGCATGCACTAATATTTGATATATAAAGTGAATGTTGGATGGAACAGTTCAGATCATCTGGTCTTAGAAGAATTTCGACGTTTGAAGAAGAAGAATTTATGACTTTTGATTGCAGCATTAGTATCTTGGCAAAATAAAGCGCACTTTGAGAATTGAGAATCTCTTCTAAAACTCTAGAGGAGACGTGAGATTTTGAGGGACTTTAACTTTTTATAGCTTCTGCTTGTATTATTCTCCTTTTGTTAGTGCTGATTTTTCTTTCCTATACATTCAGATAGATCCAGAATAAAACCATATATTTTTGAAAAGACAGATTCATATTTGTTTGACAGGAATGGATGTGCTTAAATCATTTCAAAATAATCTGGTCAAGATAATGGTGAGAAATGTTACGTTGCAGAACTATGACAAACTCTGCAGAGAATATTTGTGTCATTAATCAAGTTAATCCCACCAAACTGTGGTAAGCCACTAGACACCAAACAAGAGAGCAAAAACACCCTCTGTTTGATGGTTAATGTTTTTGCTATGCTGCCCTATCAGTGAGACCGCGGGAGACACAAGAGGTTAGTTTTCTGTAATGTCTCTGTGGTTATCCTCCACTTGAACTTCTATTCACTCACTCTGAATTTGACTGTCTACCAAGGGCTGTGATATGTGTACACAGGCCAGTGTTTTGGAGTCACTTATATACCACTATACACACCAGAGAAGAGTTCACACAGTCCTTCTATTTCTGTGAATCAGGACATGAAACCACTGGTTGACATAGAGGAGGAATTTGTGTATCATTCATAACTGAACTTGAGTCATGTAATGTATTTCAACGTGAACTGGGACTAAATGTAGGATGGGACTAATTTCAACCATTAGGACTGGATTGCTTTATTAAAATTACATACCAGAATGATTTAGGCATGAACCTATGCACCTATTGTTTACTATATGTGACCCTGGACAACAAAACCAGTCATAAGGGTGAGATTTTGAAATGTATACATCATCGGAAAGAAGAAAAAATAAGCTTTCCATTGATGTATGCTTTGTTAGGACAATATTTGGCCGAGATACAACTATTTGAAAATCTGGAATCTGAGGGTGCAAAAAAATCAAAATACTGAGAAAATCGCCTTTAAAGTTGTCCAAATGAAGTTCTTAGCAATGCATATTACTAATCAAAAATTAAGTTTTGATATATTTTATATGTTTTGTCTTATTCAAATGAGTAGGGTTACATGATTAATCAAAATAAAACCAAAATCGTGATATGGCATCCATAGACTTCCAAAAATAGTATTGTTTACAGTTATATTGTAAAATTAATATATAATATATATATAAAAAAAAAAGATATGTTATTCATAAAATATTTTTATTTAAAATATAAATATCACATTCTTTGCAATAACAATATTTCTTTGGTCAATTTTATTTAATAATAATAATAATAATTTATTATTAGCCCTACAAACAAGCACAATAAATCTGCACCTTTTTTAAAATCACATTTTTAGTCACAATCTTAATTTTTAACAGAAAAAAAGTAAAATTCACCCCCCATACCCCCCCACCCCCACCCCACACCCACACACACACACACTCAATTCAGTTTGGTCGTGTAGACGAATGTATTCTAGCAGACCATCTCGTTTTGAGTCCGCTAACAATTTTTTCTGCACATTTTCCACCGTTTCCAAAACCCAAATATTCTCTTATTAATATTCACACACTTGTTCACACATTCCGTCCAGCCACGCTCACAAACACACACAAACAGTCTTTTATTTACACAGTCACTCAATGTGTCAGCTTTTCCATCGAATGGCCATCCAGCCTTATTTGATGAGAGGTAGTCAGTCTGAACTTAATTCAGATCATGTGGCCAGATGGAGTGAGTGATATATACAGAGACAGGCAGTGAAAGACATAAAAGACAGTGAGAGAAAGAAGGGCTCAAGTCTAACCCTTGAAAAGTATCAGATCAGTCTTCACTTGTATTTTCTTGGATGATATCCTGCGCCCTCTATGTTTGTTTGTCTAAGAGTGTTAGAGAGCTGGTTTGTTTGTGTGTGTCAGAGAGATGTGAAGTCTTCTCCACCCTCTGCTCAGCTGGACAGGAACTCTGAGGCGTCTACAGACTCCAGCTGTTTGGCCCAAACGTCCTTGCATCACACACACACTCCATTTTATCGTTGCAAGATCTGTATAGAATATATACAGGGTCCTGAATCTTAATTGAAGCTGAGTCAGGGTGAATCTTTATTGTTAAATGTTTGATTACTAACTCTGTGGACAAAAACCATGAGCATTGTTTTGTTTGTGTGTGTCTGAGAGTCAGAGAATGTTTGGGCCTTTGTATCCATTGATTTTTCTGACGTAAATCCTTAGGCAACACTTCACACGTCAAAAAACTCTGTAGCTCAAAGAAACATGCATTGGCTTTTGTTACACATTCAGATGATAAGTTCATCCAAAAACGAACTTGAACTTGTGTTTGCAGTACAGTGAAAATGGATGATGAAGTGGAAAGGACCAAAAGCACTATACAAGTCATTTGAAGTTTTGGTCATGTGACATGCAGAAACTGATATTGTGTTTGTCGAAAATGATGGTAGCCTACTATTTTTGAATTGAACTCATATTTGAGTTTGGTCCTCATACCAAGCTTCAAAAGACTTATAATATAACATACAAGCCATATATGAAAACTTACTTTTGTGGTCTTTTTTGTCAGTTTTAGAGCTTGGCTGTGTAAATCAACAACCACTTTCATTCATGTGCAAACGTGCAGCTTGGACATTTTGATAATGTTATATTTTTGTGATTCACGGAAGAAATAAATAATACAGGGTCAGAATGACATGATGATGAACAAATGATAACTATTACTCCAACTTCTGCTATGATGCTATTCCTTAAACCTGCACTTAACGACCTGCACTTGAAGAACATCTGAAGAACCTTGACCTCTCTATCGCCATCTGTGCTTAAAACATCAAACTGCAAGTTACTAATGAAGTTCTTTTCTTCTTTCTTTTTTGCCAGTTGTGGTTCTTCAGCATGGATAAGTCTGATTAATCTGATGCCTGTGATCACTATGTCAAACATATTCAACAGAATAAGACCCACTGACAGTAAGAAGGGCGTCCTACCTCATGCTGTTGTCTGAGCAAGTAAGTAGCATATCTAACGCCATACTGCAGATGCAAACACAAAAGAATGAATGATGTAAACCTGAAATTTCCTGCCAAATGTGAACCTGACCACCCAAAATATGAACTGGTCTCATACTCACTCAATAATGGAATTTTGTTGATTAAAAATAATAATAATAATAAAAAAACTTTTGTAGTGCAGCTTTAATATTATTTTTCTCTGTCCAAGCTGCTTTAATTACATTAGAAGAAACGAAAAATAATTTTGGAGCTATTTTCACTTTACTTTTAATTATTTTTAGTTACATTTTAATGGAAGATCTTTAGAATAGCATGCAGTAATGAATCACGCACAAGATGATTAATCATGCACAAGAACTGAAATATTAAAAAAGGGTCAAAGTTGATGTCAAATGTATTATGTCTAGATGCATAATGCATTAGAGGTAACGCTTTACAATAAAGTCCCATTTGTTTGCATTAGTTAAGTGCATTAGTTAACATGAACTAACAATGAAAAACAAATTTAAAGCATTTATTAATCAGTAAATGTTCATTTCAACTTATACATTATTAAAATCAAAAGTTGTGTCAGTTGTATTTATCTAACATTAAGAAAGATAACATAAATACTGCAACAAATGTATTGCTCATTGTTCATGTTAATGCATTAACCAACGTTAACTTTTTGTAAAGTGTTACCACATTACGGAATCTCAGTGAAGATGTATTTGTACACTGTATGTTAGTTCACATTTATTTCTGTACAGCATGCCATGTATTTTCTCTTCCTGCCATTTCACGCTCTTTACATTCCCAGGACCAGCTGTGAGTAAAACAACTTCCTGTCTTGTGTGCTGAGCAGTTCCTGTCCTCTCTGGCTCCGACATCTCTGTGACCTGCTGTTAACACTCACGCTGTATGATTACAGAAAAACTCCTCACAACCTCAAACACAAATGCTGTTCGTTTGTGTTTCAGAAACCTTTGAGAAAGCCAAAACTCTTTAGTGAGCGGCTGCACGGATGAGAGGAGCATTGTGCTTCACTATTCGTTCACTCGCACCTGAGCTATAAAAATAGACTCCTCTGATATCTTCTCCCTCAAGACTGAAGAGATTCTTGAGGGAATGTAGTTTTGATATCTAACTAAATAGAGAAGCTAGCTATATAGTTTGTGGCCACATCTGCATGACTACATGAAAGTGTAGTGTTTTTCTTTCCTAAGCTTCTGTATTTTCAATCAGTTTTAATTTCAGTCCTCCAATTTCCAGTGACGAACTTTGAACTATTCAATGTTTGGTTTGTTTTTGAAGGAGTGTAATTACCATTTGATGAATTTCATTTCAACAGGATATCATTATGTGTCAAACCCAGTTGCTCTTCATTCACCTCTCCTCTCCAAATATCATCTGCTCATTTGGCAACTGTGATGTCATGGCGAATAAAATGGAAAGCATGTGTGGCCCAGAACAAACCTACAGTAAATGAGACAACGCAGGGGCAAGATATGGACAGGCCTATGTATGTGTGTGTGCACTGTGTCGGAGCGTTGCGTGCCAAGTAAACGCTCCATGTTTTGTGGTATGCGGAGTCCGTATGCATTTTTACAGGGCAAGCAGTTTGAAATGGCGGATATGTGAACTGGCATGCAATGAGAACGGAACGCCTGTATAAAATTACACACATGCTTGTGGCTGTGCCAAGCTCCTCCGCAGCTTTGCCAGGCGCCCTGAAAGAGAGGGTCACAGAGAGGCTAGTGTATATGTGTGTGTGTGTGTGTGTGTGTGTGTGTGTGTGTGCAGGTCAGTGAGGACCAAATGTCTTCACATGTACAGTAAAACCTGAAATCACCTACACTGTGTACACTATGAGAAACACACTTTTAAATGAAAATCGTAATGCAGAAAGGTTTCTAAGAGTTATGTTTAGGATTAGAGGATAGAAAATATCATATATTGTAATGATTACATTGATGATGATTGACCATAAGATTATGTTGTAAGTGTCTTTGAGTTCCATCCAGGATTAAATGGTAGAGTGCTTAGATTGTAATATAATATCTTTTTAACTGTTTGTTTATTGAACAGTTATATAGAAGCAGTATGACACTTGCATTCATACTGTTTGTCTGAACTGGACAAATGGATCACTTCTGTCCCATCTCCTGCAAACACACACTCGCAGTCTACTAAAAAAAAAAAAAAGAGTACACATTCATAAAACAAAATGGTGTATATTTTGAACGATGCAAGATCTATGTCATATTCATGACTTAACATTTGATTCTTGTTATCAATTATTGAGAAAGCTGTATTTTCTCTCTGTGCTCTCACTGTGTTTTTTCTTTTCTTTTTGTACTTCTGTAGGTGTTTCATTATATATGGACGTACAGTCAGTTTACACCAATCCACTGTGGTTGCAGCAAACAGCAGAACACGTGACGGGGATCTGGTGAGTGAATACAGTGAAATCCATCATTGTTTTTCCTCTACCATTAAGAAAAACATAAGTACACAGTATGCATGGTAAAAGGCATAAGACAGAAAGATCCTCCTTTAAGCTGTCTCTGTATTGTTGGGGTTTCTCCTTGTCATCACCTAAACAGCAGAAGTGCATACTGTATGATTAATGTGTTGTGCTCACACACAACAATGTAAATGACAGATTCTCTTTGAGAGGGAGGAAGAACGACAGAAAGGCACAGAGAAAGAGAAAACAAGCTAACACTAGTTCTCTGAACTTGAAACCATAACAAAAACAACGGTTAAATGGACATTTGCATTAGCATACTGAGCTGACTGCTGAGTTTGAGTTGAACTGTAATTTAATCTCACTTTTGTTTTGCCCATCATGCAAAAAAAACTGGCCATCGAGTGACTAACAATCCAGGCACACGTAAGTAAATGCGCTTGGCCGTGGTTCTTGTGTTAACAGTCTCTGAGGGCATGATCACAGCAAAATAAATGCAGGACTGGAGAGAGCTTAGGGATGTGTATGTCTTCTGTCATCATGGAAATACAGCTGCTCATGCTGCTGCTGAGTGCTCATTAATAAAAACTGCCGAAACCCTCAGAAGCGTCACCTTCAAAAGCAGCTGGGACAATTGTATAATGTGGAATTGTCTGTTACATTACACTGTATGTGACTCAAAAGTATGGTGTGCTGGTGCTGTGAAGGCTCTGTTTCCACCAGTGCACAGCAGGGGGCTCAATCACAGCTCCCTCCTGAAACTGCTCATTCAACCATGGACATGTACTCTGCCCTCTGCTGTTGAACTGCTCAATTACACATGCTGTTTATGAAGGCTTTCACTTTAGCCGTATTAATTAATGTCACAATTCAAAGGTTTTGGATAGAGTGCAAAGTGGCAGATTTTATAATGAAATATAGACAGTATTCCCTTCAACTTATTCCTTAGTTCACGGCATAGGGAATACTGACAGTTTGCAGTTTGTGTTAAAGGGGTAATTCTATGCTGACAAGATGGGCCTTTAATGAAATTGGACTGTCTATGCAGTAGAAAAGTGATTTATTTATTCATATAGATAGATATACTCATAATGCACTGGGCTTGATCTGACTGTCTGTGGGCGGGATACTAAAAACCTGGAGGTAGGCCTATGATCTGCAGTTTTCACAAAAGTCTGCCAAATAGAGCATTTTGCATCATCCAGTGGACTTTTACTAACACTGAGAAAGTATAAACATTGTTCATCAACATATACTACCGCCATTGTAACAAAACAAAGCTGTTTGAAAATCTACAAACTTATCTTTTAAGGGAGTCATGGACCTGTGATTCATATGTAGAGCATTTGATGAATTGTTGCACAGGAAACATAATTTCCCATCTTTAACCCTCATAATGCATTCAACAAATTGTATTTGAATATATCATTGCATGAGATTTATAAGAACATATTATCAGCTCGTTGGAATGAATGGAATTTAACTTGCATTTAGACCAATTTCAAGCAGCATTGACTGTGAGTCTGTTCTTATGTTTTACTGTAAGCTACACAGTACTACACAGTTTTTAGTGGTTAGCCTGTTCATTGCATGGATTTATATGCTAAATGTCAATATTGTCACATTACTTAATATTTGTCACACCTTCAAATGTTTGAAATGTACATTTCACTCACTTCCTTTGTTATTCGTTATCTGTCCTTTTTTAACATGACAGATAATACATTTTACACATGGGCAAAACTGGTAGCTTGGTCAATAATTTCTGAAGATCCAGATTTTAAAGATATAGTTTATACTACTTTCCACGTGCCCATATGAAAACGTACTATTTAACTGTGGTATTTGTTACAATAAGGCTGTAAATGCTTTATTAATAATTCATTTAATATGAATTAGTAATTAAATTAGTACGAAAAGTAGCAGCCTAGACATTATTACAACATGCCACAAATCTAATAGAGAAAAATCTATTTCGTATTTCTACTTTGTTTATTGGAAATTTATTAGTAGATTAAAAAGCCGTCTAATTTATGTCATAAACCACCCTTCAGTCATGCTGCAGAAATAGTTGCATGTTTTGGATAAGAACCATATAATAAAAGCTCTGAATGGATAATATGTGTCTGGTTTGGACATGGAATAAATGCATTTATGCTGCCTCTTTGCAGTATTAAACAGTCTGTATTGCACTTTTTCACACTGGAATTACTGGAATTGCCAAACCTTTTAATCAGAAAGGTCCCCATGTTTGATATATATATATATATATGCTTTAGATGCAATTTCTGTGCTGCATTTGCAGTGTTAAGACAGCAACTTAAACTTTCATGAACGCTCTAAAGTTGCCATTCCAGGCACTACCCAACAAACATACTGAGATAAAGAGAGGCTGCTTTTATTCTATACTGGATTTGTTGGACTAATATGGAAATGAATGGCAGGAACAAAATTCAACTCTGCTCTGAATCAAACAGTAAATGTATACAGTCCTTAATGTAGGTTACAAAAGCAATATATTTTTCCGTTTGGAATATGACTAGGTATTTTTCCCGAGCACCAAAAGTCTTGATGATTTATGGTGTGTAACTGAGATGCACTTGGTTAACAGTGTGGCTGTCATTCGGCTGGACACTCGTAAACACAGTATAGGAGCGCCGGAGGAATGAATTGAACACAGGCCATGCATTGCTTATCTTCATCATTTGTTCTTGCAACAGCCAGGGATTTTGAAGGGTTCATAAATACACAGTTGCTAGAGAGGTCATGATACAGCTATCCAAATAAGAGTAATGTGCTTGATGACATTACTGCAATGCTTAGTCCATTAATTTATATATGTGTGTGAATGTACAGTCTCTGCCAATTCATGGAGGAAAAGTGTGGCTTTTATCAGCTTCCAGACATGTGTTTTCAATGTACTTGAAAGCAGAGAGTACAAGTGTACTCATGCCAAAAGCCGCCTTTTTATTTGAGCAGCAAGACTCTCTGTAACAAAAGAGCTACTTTTACCTTTATGTCATGCATCCATAGATATGGAAAAGCATTTATTAAACTGATAAACTGATTGATTTGGTTTCTGATCCTATGAACAATATTCTTTGAATCATTGTGTTTGGCCCTATGCCATTTTAAAGCAAACTTTGAGTACCTAATGATTTGGAATTAATTATCAGTTACTGCTACACTTTAAGATACACTTGTCATGTTTTTTAGTTCTCAGAAAATAATTATAATTTGTATTTTGCTGTGAAAGATCAATATTCTACAACATTTGCATAAAGGTTTTATAATAACACAAAATAGAACAAACACAAAAACGGCACCATTGACTGAATGCTTGACATTTAAGGATCAGTAATAGGAACTGAGATATTCATTTCTCTAATGGGCCAAACTTTCTTCATTCACAGGACATTGTCAGCCTTGCTGAGTTTGGTCCCCTCTGCATGACTCACCGCCTGCCGTGTGCCCGGCCTCGGGAGGACCGTTCCTCGCTGGGCTGGGTTCAATCCCTGCTGGCGTGTTACTGCTCTCACACAGCGCACACACCACCTGACAACCTCGTAAAGCCCCTGCACTCAGGCAAAAGAGGGTTTGGACTGGAGGTTTACAAGTTTGGATGGAATTCTCAAGCATTGCGGGTCACTGGAGCATGAGGGAAGTACTGCTCATACCACCTCAGCTTTAATCAGGTCTAAATGTCACATCAACCACAGATGTGCATTCCAAATGTGAAAATAATGAGGTGGACAGAACAGAAAAAATTTTTTTAACCTCTCTGAGGGAACCTTGGTATGGTTTGCACTTAGACCATGCCGACCTTACATTGCTCTAAATCCTTTTAAATCCTTTACATCTCCTCATAACAGTTTTTTATAGCACATTCAGAAGGACTGACACTGAGGGGGGAAACTCACAAAAACATGTCCAGATCACATTATCACCACAAAAGCAAGAAAAAATGATGATAAATTCTAAATTAAGAGTTTTTAAACTTTTCTAGACATTTTACTTTTTACATACTGTATATATTCATTAGATTCTTATCATAGTAGGCTATTACATTTTTGGTTTGCTGATTTAAATAATTTTAAAGTCCGCAGGAAATCAAAATTGACTTTATTTACTTTATTAGCGCACATTGCTAGTCTTGATGTGAACAATTAATCCGTGCAAGTTAATCCGCTGAAAAAAAAATTGTTTGTCTTGGTAATCTTTAATCAAAATCTGAACATTTGCTTCTGCTCTGGAATGGCATTCCTTCTCTGATGACGTCAGTTTGACGGCTTGGGCAGAATATTCTTCTAAACACACCCCTCCTACCGTTAGGTTGCTATGAGTGAGAGACAGAGAGGAGGAGCGCAAAAATAAAACCCCACCCTCTATTCAATTATCCGTTTCAGCTGGAAATACGTCACTACACTGAAATAAAGTCGGCAGCAACTTCTGGTTCACGCGGACTTTAAAATAATTTTGATTATTACATATTTTATTTGTATGATTAATAAATATAATTATATATAATTAATAACGAGGAATGATTTTTTTTTATTAAATCAACATTAAATAAGGCACAAGTACAATAAATACTACCACTATTATGAAAATATTGTTACAATGCACAAAAAAAATTCAAAGGTTTCATTTCCTTTTTGCAAAAGATATGTTTTTTTTTCTTTTTGGCATAAAATATGACTTATTGACATGTTTTGTGAGGTTCACCAACTGTTAATAGAATCATATCGACATTCAACTTATGTAACATCACACCCAGAACTAAAAAAAGGTGACATATTGAGCTCCTTACAGAGATCTATGAAGCTGGCCAATGAGATAAGACTAAAGCCTTGACAAACTCCTAACCGCTGTACGGTAGGATACTCTGGCTGTACAGGAAGTGGTGATTTAGGATGGATCATTTAAACTGAAATACAACTGTGCCTCAAGCAGTCAAAACCAGAGAACATACAGCATGAATCAAACAGAAAGTAATATACCCAAAGCAGTAGAGAAGATGGCAACAGAAGACAGGAAGTTCCCACTTGGTGACTAGTCCAGTAACTTCCAATAAAAAAGACCAATGTATGGTGCTTCATTCGGTGTCCTCGGGTTACATGTCAGCTCAGCGAGAGAGACATAGTATGTATGACAGGTGATGGGGGAAAGAGCGAAGGAGAAGTAGGGTTAAGGCCTCCACTTTTCGGGGCCCCTCTGTAGATTCTCTTCTTTCATCTGTGCACCTGTTTCTCATTTCCTGGTCAGGCATGTGAGAGTCTGCCGCACAGAGTCGTCCAGCACGGCTGTCAGAATTCGTCAGGAGACGATTCCTTTACCTTCCTCCAAAGGCGTGCCCCATATACTCTTAAAGGTAAAGTATGTAATTTCCACGCTGCTATAACAAAACCAAACAGTACAGCAACAAACAATGTTTTCAAACAAGTTTTCAACACATTCCAGAAACAGTCTTCCATTATTTGGACACACACACACCCCATTAGTTGAGTCAATGTTATTTTGGTCGCTCAAACAAACAGAGGTATTTATATTCGCTTCTAGTAGTGTTGCTAAAAGGTGAAATGTGTATGAAATGTTTCATTGTTGAAATATTTTATCCTATCCCAGTTCAATGTGCAGCGACAACTACTGCATTTCATGAAGAACTTACTTCTTGACCATTAATAAAGTACATTCCAGTACTATATGTAGTACAAATACAATCCAGACATATTTGCCATGTTGTCGTAGGTAAGTATGCATATTCTGGAATAACACTTTACAATAAATTTTTTTTTTTACATTAGTTAATGCATTTATTAATGAACAGCAATGATAGTAATAATAATAATGAAAAATTTGATAATAACAATTCTTTTAGAGCATTTACCGTTTATATCTTAGTTAATGTTAGTTTCTACATTTTTAAATGTAAAGTTTTAACAGTAACACTTTAGTAAAACTCACAATAGTTAACGTTCGTTAATGCATTAACTAACAATGAGCAATACATTTATTACAGTCATTTTTATTCATCTTTGATAGTTATTATATCTCAGGTCCATTAATAATAAATACATAATAATACATTAATAATACATTAAATTAGTAAAGATTAAAATTAACTTGAACTAATATTAATTAATGCTTTAGAAATATTTTTCATTGTTAGTGCTTGTTAAGTAATGTAATGTTAAGTAACAAGTAATGTTAAATTGAACCTCCCTGTAAACGGTTACCATTTTACCAATTTAAGTTGTATAATTTTACGTAAATCAATGTATTATGAATGAACATGAATTAACAATGAAAAAAAGTATATTTATACAGGAACAGTAATTCAGAAAAAAGTTTTTTTTTAGTTCTTGATATCTAATGTTAACTAATTGAACCTTACTGTTAAGTGTTACCAGTATTTGTTCTTAAAAATATTTCTTTTAAGTTGGAAAATTGTCCCAACAGAAGCTCATCACATAAACACTCTTATACTAAGTTACTTATTATGTCTCTCCCACACACACACACACACACACACTCACACACCTCTGCCCTTCGCCTAACACACATTAAAGCAATTAATACAACAGCCGTCTCCTCACATTTGTCCCCCGTCTCCTCACATTTGCACTGAGGCCTCCGTTTCACCCTCCACCTCTATGCGCTCATTCCCCAACCGGTTGTCCTACACCCCCTCAAACCTCCTCTCCATCCAGGGCTTGACGCGTTACATCATCCACCCGCATCCGCACCGCGCAACCCACCTCATTTCCCTCTGCCCATCACACCCGCTCCACATGTCGGGCTTTGATCACTGATCTGCCGCTGTGGGACTGTGATGGGTGTAGAGGCCTGCATCTCTCTCCCTGGTTCCCCAAAGAGACCTCAGCGCTCTTCTGAGCCCAGCTGCTTCCTCTGCCTGCAGAATGATGGGAACGAGCAGGATCAGAGCGCTCAGAGCATCACTCACCGATTTGCTTCGAGCAGCGTTTGTTGAAATGATGCCTCCCGTGGCTATTGCATCATGCAGCCGCTAAATGCTCTGCACACCAGAGAATGTGTACTGGAATCAAGTGAAGTGATAAATATGCTTTGATTGTTGTAAATAAGCCTGTGTTTTAGTCATTTGTCGAATGATTTTGGTCCATTGTGTAATGTGAAATTGTTTCTCTGAGGGTTAGTCATGTAAAGGATAAATGCACTGGGATAGTCTGTGTAATTTCTGAGACTATGTCTTTTGTCCTGGTGCAAATTTGCCCTAACAAATAGAACACAATCAAAATAAAAACATAGATGCCTGTCAATTTCCACCACTTTGGTGATCACCCTGTTTTCTGATATTTATTTCTCAATTGTTTTCAAAAAGAATTTCCCCCACAGTTATCTGCTACATATCAAAGTTGTTTTCAAATCTACTCCTTATACCTTAACTGTGTAAATTATTATAGAGTGCTGTTGTTGCAAGCTACCACGTTAGGTTTTACACATTTTAAATAAAAAGAAAAATAATTTCTGTAACACCAAACAAGTTGGAGAAATTACTGAACATAGGTAAAGAATTAAAAATAAATAAATAAAATGTGTATACACTGAAAAAAAAGGGTAACCTGAAAATGGAAACATTTATTCAAGTCAAAAATATTAATGTCGCTGAAACATCCTAAATACATTCATTTATGCAACCAAAACTACTTTATATGGGTTAAATCAGGCAGAAGCTCAGTTTCAGGTTACTACTTTTACAGTGTGTATTTAAGTTTGTTTTGTGCCATTTTTTTAAATAAACGGAGAAACTGGGGAAAGTACTATTGCAACTCTCCTCATCTGATCAAAGAGTTTCAGGTAAGTGTTGCAGATCAAATTAAACAAGAATATCCGCTGTTTTGGATGATACCAGTTCTGTTCATCAGTTTATTTACCATACACCCTAAAAAATGCTGGGTTGTTTCAACCCAAATTTGGGTCAAATATGGACAAAAAAGAGATCAAGATGGCGCCGCAAATGGCAGCCAGGACGCTGAGCTCCGCGATTCTTCTATTGTTTTTGTTTGTTTGTTCTGTGTTTTGTCATTCTTCTTCTATAAGTTTTACCAGAGACGAACTCCTTAACATTAAGCAGCACATCCCAGACAACATTTTTCCGGTTTTTGATTATTCGGACGTTTTGTTGGACATTCTAGTCGGAGGTACAGCTGTGTTGTTCAAACGCGCGTGCAGACGCAGAAGAGGGAAACGCGCCGGTGCCCTGGTGAAGCTCCGCGCGCGCGGCTTTCGGACTGCGGCTCCCAAGCATTCATCTCGCGAATGTCCGTTCCCTTCCTAACAAAACGGATGAACTTCTTCTCCTCACCCGCACCAACAAGGACTTTTCTAACTCTGCTGCACTGTGCTTCACTGAAACCTGGCTGAGTGAAGCCATTCCGGACAACGCGATTCATCTGCCGGGCTACCAGCTGTTCAGAGCGGATCGCATCGCGGCGTTAACGGGGAAAACCAGAGGTGGTGGATTGTGTTTCTACATCAACGAAAGTTGGTGTTCAGATGTAACAACGCTGGAAAAGGTATGCTCTCCTAATTTAGAGGCACTCATCATAAACTGTAAACGTTTCTACTTGCCGCGGGAGTTTTCCTCTTTCATTCTTGTGAATGTGTACGTGCCTCCGGATGCGTGCGTGAGCGCCACGATGCAACAGCTGGCCGAACAAATAACTGAAATGGAGCAAAGGTACCCAGACTCTACTTGGTAATAAAGCTCTTCTGATTCTGATTCTGATTCTGAAACCCGAACATTTGGTTCAAAATTTAATTTAAAAATTTAACCCAACGGTTGGGTTTGTCCATATTTTACCCAAATTTGGGTTGAAACTCCGCATTTGTGTATATTTGTGTTACATTAACCAGATTGCTTTTCTTTTTTTTTTTGCTGGGGAACAGCATTTCCTATACTTCTATTTCTGTATATAGTACATTATTCAATTTTTCTTTTTTATTATATTAGTGTTATATTACATCCCTACTGTGTTATTCCTATGTATGTCTGCACTATCATGTATGTCTGCACTATGTTTGTACTTTCTTCTACACTGGAAGCTCCTGTCGTCAAGTCAAATTCCTTGTGTGTGTAAACATACTTGGTAATAAAGCTCTTCTGATTCTGATTCTGATTCTGAAACCCAAACATTTGGTTAAAAATTTAATTAAAAAATTTAACCCAACGGTTGGGTTTGTCCATATTTTACCCAAAATTGGGTTGAAACTCCGCATTTGTGTATATTTGTTACATTAACCAGATTGGTTTTTTTTTTTTTTTGCTGGTGAACAACATGGTTTTTCAGGTTTACCACCAGCAACAGCCAGCATGAAGAATCAGAGAAATTAGATTTTTTTCAGCAGAACGGGTTAAAAGACCAGTATTTTTGAGAGCGAGTCTCTTGGTCAGTGCTTGGTCATGTCCCGTCTCTGCTGTCAAAAACCTCCTTGATAAACCACAGCTGCTTCCTCTTAGAGACAATGTGAAGTTTCTCCAGTGTTGTTCTCAGATCACTCTACTCCTCAGTGGACCATTTCATCTAGCTGTCTGAAACTGGGAATGCAGCGAAACTGAAGTCTCATTTTCGATAGTTCAAAAGAGTCCCAGTAAATACACACCAAACAGTGCAGGTGGGCTGCAGTGCTGGTTAAGTGCTTTAATTTGGCTCATGCGAGGTCATTGGCTCAGGTCTTTGTTAGGTTGGACCACAGTCAGTGCATGAGTTAACTGCGGTTCACACTCAGCCATTAATGCTGAAACACATTGAACACAAATTCTGTTCCCTCACAGATGAACACACAGCACAGGAGACCAGCTGCAGATAAGCCCTGATACAGAGGCTGTAATAGAACCACATGCTGATGGAATAAAGGACAGCAAAGGGCTGTGGGAGAGCATGACGACAGACACTAAGTGACATTACTGATGAATGGTGGCAGAAGAATCGCCGCACCCACGGCATGAAACAACAGTAAAACATTTGAAATCACAGGGGGATCTACTATCCTGCAATTTGTAAGACAATGCAACAGTCATTTTTAAATGTGAAAATTATTTTCGTAATCAGCATTTTTTTCTAGATTTCTAGTAAAAACATCATTTACTTAAGGAGCAAACATGTAAAATAAGACTTGTTTTCAATATTTTTTGGATGACTTATTTTTTTATTATTATTTATTTTAGGTTTATTCAAGTGTACCTATGAAAAATCTATTAATTGATACAGCATTGCTTCTGAGTAAATTTATGTTGTTTTAAGAACATCAATAGAGAAATGGTCATTGTTTGTAAAGTCTCAATAAAACACAATAATTTTGAAGATGCAGTGAAAAGTTTTGGTATAATTAAGTTTTTTTTTTTATTATTATTATTTTTTTAGGAAGTCTCTTATGCTCTCTAAGGCATCATTTATTTGATCAAAAATCCAGTAAAACAGTAATATTGTAGAATATCATTACAATTTAAAATAACTGTTTTTTTAACTATTTTAATATATTTTCGAATATAATTTATTCTTGTGATAGTCTTCAGTGTCACATAATCATTCAGAAATCATTATTATATCTTCTAACAGTAACAGTTCTTTTAGATTGTAATAATATTTCACAATTTTGCTTTTGAACCAAATTTTGATAAAAAATAAATGCAGCCTTGCCTTTCTTTCTTTTTACTAGAAAACAAAAAAAAATATTTTGTTTATTATAATTATTAAAGCAGTGAACTTACTCAGGAAGGTTTTAATTATATGTAAAGGAGTTTATAAAATACTTGTAGCCTAGTAGAAACGCTCTGCATTGGGTGTGAAACATTCCTAAAATTCCCATCCAGAGCTTGTCTAGTTAAATCAATGCTGAATTAACTAATTGCCCCCATTATCTCCACAGCCTGAAAGAGAACAGATGCAGAGGTTGAACAAGGCCTGACACATGCTGAGAGTGACAGACATACTTAACTAATTGGCTTAAACAGACAAGGTGACCATTACACATGCTTGAGTCTGCACGGCCTGATGGGTCCACTTACAGAACCAGGACAGATGTGTTGCGAAGTTCAACATACATGCCCTCTCTTTCTGCCTATAGCACACCCCTTTCTTCTCCCACCATTTCGTGTTAGTGTTTATGACCACACATACTAAAATGCAGGGCCAAGTTCCAGAGGGCAAAGTTGTGTGTTTTATATAGAAAACACTAAAAGCGAAAACAAGCTGAGATCACGAACGAGAGCTTCAGGGAGGAGATGTGGAGGTTGTGCGTGTGAGAGTTCCGGGCTCCTGCGGGAGTCCTGCAGAGATATCTTATAGGCTACCTGCCAATCCTTCACTGGCTTTTTTACTGATCGTGGTTTCTCCTCCCCAAACCCAAGTTGCTTTACTGTTTTCTTTTTTATGTTACTTGCTGCTGACCTTTTTTTCTTCCTCCAAGCCAACTTTTATCTGACATTATGGTTTTTTAGAGCGTGGTTGTCTGAGTCTTGTTTTGTGAGACAGGTCGTTACGTTTTTAGTTGTTGTTATTTTGGTTTATTGAACAAAAACTGAGGTCATTTGGCAGTTATGACATAAGGTAGGTTTTAGCATTATGTGAGGAGTGCCATCTCACCATTTCAGGTATGGCACTACGCCTTTGACCAACCAAATCACAGAAGAGTGACTTTATTATCCATGAAACCATTATAGTTCATGGTAAACTTTGACGTGAAAGAGATTCTAGCTAATATGAATGTACTAGTAGTGTTGTGCCCCCTGCTGGTTAGTCGAGCACATTGCATTTCCCCCCAAAAAAACACACAAAAAAAAAACACTAGGAAGACAAGTCATCTAACACTTTACTAATTTTCTCATATCATGCTTTTTGATCCTCTTAGTATTTGTATGATTCAGAGTTACACATGATATGAGTCTGCACTTTGAGTCGTAATCAATGGGTTTTAAGCACAGGGTCTTTTTGATGGACAGTGAAATGTAGAACATGGATGTTAAACCACAGAGGACCTCAGTTAGAATGTGGAGAATGTTATGCATGTAGACACAGGAGGATGGAGAGAAAGCCTATTCACTCTAAAAAATGCTGGGTTAAATATAACCCAGCGCTGGTTTAAAAAGGGACAAACCCAGATATTGGGTTGTTTTGAACCCAACCGCTGGGTCAAAACAACCCAATATCTGGGTTTGTCCCTTTTTAACCCAGCATTTTTTAGAGTGTTGTATCATATATGATATGCAAATTTTTAAGGCCTCCAATTATCAACAGGATCAAAACTTTGCTGAAAAACCTGTTGCACACAATCAGTTACGTGCCTTCTGTTGTCTGATATAGTCCTCCTGTCAGGTCATTGTACATGTGTTTTTGCTGTGATATCTTTACTGTTTTTTATAAAGGTAACATAAGAATAACTTATATTTTTCGTAATATTTCAAGATGAACACTGAACTTAAGCAACTGAGGTTTACTTAATTATCTATACTTTTTTCATATTCTCACTATATTAATATATGAGCCATAAAAGCCTGATTTACTCAACAAAAACACATATATGCAAACTATATTATATTATATTATTTTATGAATAAACGTTCAACAAACAATATAAAGGTGTATTATTTCATATGTCAGGTGGCATTTACAAGGTACTCACAGAGTTACATGAAAATGAATGAAAACCGTGAGAAATGCTGAATGGATAAACGTTCAACGTAATGCTATTAGAATGTGAAATATTAAAAATGTGTGTGCAAACAATATGAATTAAGGTTTTTTTTTTGTTCAAATATTATTGTAACTAAAAACTCAATAGATTTTAAAGGAACCACACCTTCTAAGAAACAAATATATCCTTATTTGTACTTGCGGAAAAAAATCATGTCTCGAACCAGCGCAAATTATTTTTTGTAACATGAGCTTCAGGATGACATGACGATTACATGGACTGAGAGGTTGTTTATGGTTTTCTTTAAGATTTTATTAGAACATACACACTATATCTTGTAGCCTACATCTATAAAGGCAATATGACATATTTATACAAATATCAATCTGAAAGCAATTTTATTGGTTTGATTACTTGATGTAATATTGCCAAAATACCAACACACATGTACACTGTCACACACAAACTTAAATATTTACACAAAAATATAATTAAACTATATAAAAAAGTTTGTCAAGACAAACTTTAGGTTGCATAATTAGCATGATTAGCAAGTTATTAGCATGTTGTTAACATGCTTCTAGCATGTTGCTAGCATGTTTCTTGGATGATTAGCATATCACGTTTCTAGCATAATTAACATGTTATCATCATAAGCAAGTTACTATCATGTTGCTAGCACGATTAGCAAGTTACTAGTGTGTTGCTAGCATGTTTATAACATGATTGAAAAGTTACTTGTATGTTGCTAGCATGTTTATAGCATGATTAGCATGTTTGCTAGCATGATTATTAAACTATTGACATCCTACTTGATTAGCAAGTTACTATCATGTTAGCATTATTAACAAGTTACTAGTATGTTGCTAGCATGTTTATAGCATGATTAGCATTTAGTTAGCATGTTGCTAGCATGTTGTTAGCATGATTAGCAAGTTACTATTATGTTGCTAGCATGCTTCTAGCATGATTAACATGTTGGTAGCATGATTAACAAGTTACTAGTATGTTGCTAGCATGTTTATAGCATGATTAAAATTTAGTTAGCATGTTGCTAGCATGTTGTTAGCATGATTAGCAAGTTACTATTATGTTGCTAGCATGCTTCTAGCATGATTAACATGTTGGTAGCATGATTAACAAGTTACTAGTATGTTGCTAGCATGTTTATAGCATGATTAAAATTTAGTTAGCATGTTGCTAGCATGTTGTTAGCATGATTAGCAAGTTACTATGTTGCTAGCATGTTTATAGCATGATTAGCATTTAGTTAGCATTTTGCTAGCATGATGTTAGCATGATTAGCAAGTTACTAGTATGTTGCTAGCATGTTTATAGCATGATTAGCATTTCATTAGCATTTTGCTAGCATGATGTTAGCATGATTAGCAAGTTACTAATATGTTGCTAGCATGTTTATAGCATGATTAACATGTTGGTATCATGATTAACAAGTTACTAGTATTTTGCTAGCATGTTTATAACATGATTGAAAAGTTACTTGTATGTTGCTAGCATGTTTATAGCATGATTAACATGTTGGTATCATGATTAACAAGTTACTAGTATTTTGCTAGCATGTTTATAACATGATTGAAAAGTTACTTGTATGTTGCTATCATGTTTATAGCATGATTAACATGTTGGTAGCATGATTAACAAGTTACTAGTATGTTGCTAGCATGTTTATAACATGATTGAAATGTTGCTAGCATGTTATTAGCATGATTAGCAAGTTACTATTATGTTGCTAGCATGTTTCTAGCATGATTAACATGTTGGTAGCATGATTAACAAGTTACTAGTATGTTGCTAGCATGTTTATAGCATGATTCAAATTTAGTTAGCATGTTGCTAGCATGTTGTTAGCATGATTAGCAAGTTACTATGTTGCTAGCATGTTTATAGCATGATTAGCATTTAGTTAGCATGTTGCTAGCATGTTGTTAGCATGATTAGCAAGTTACTATGTTGCTAGCATGTTTATAGCATGATTAGCATTTAGCTAGCATGTTATTAGCATGATTAGCAAGTTACTATTATGTTGCTAGCATGTTTCTAGCATGATTAACATGTTTATAGCATGAATAGCAAGTTACTAGTATGTGGTTAGCATGGTGTTAGCATGATTAACATGTTGCTAGCATGTTGTTTGCATTATTAGCAAGTTACTAGCAAGTTGCTAGCATGTTTCTAGCATGATTAACATGTTGCTAGCATGATTATTAAACTATTTTCACAGTTTCCTGATTATATATGCATCACCAAAGTTACAGAAATTTAAATAATAGCTTAAAGATTTTCAGAAAACATCGCGTTATGTAAATCTGTACAATGAGACTATTCTGACCCTCTGCGCTTCCCGTCGTTCCCACAACAAACTTCAGAGTGATTCCACTGACAGGTTGAGTCGCGAGCGTATCACAGATATCAAAAGCGGAGCGCCATTCTCCCGTAAGCTACTGAAGGATGTCACGTCTAACTAAAAACGATGTGAAAAGTTTTGTAAATACGCTCTTGGGCGGTTTCAATGTGTAACAAGCTGAATTTCGATAAAAAAAAACATCTCGTGAGTGCTTGTAAGTGTGAGTCAGTTACTTTCGCTTGTGAAGTCCGTTTAAATAACTGCTGGGTGCCAGAGTCACACCGTCTAAAATGGAGTAAATCATGTTGATGGAGGAACAGAGCAGGTGTGTGCTTATTTCTGTTATAATGTATTACTATGTAAGTGTTTGCTATCTGTTATTATTTATTTCCTCTCGTCTCGTTACAAACCGGCATGCTATTTTCCCGTCCAGTTGAAGGCAAAATTAATTTTGAAGGATGTTTACCCAGCTCTTTGCATCAGTTGTTAATGCACGTTCAAAAATGAATGTGTTTGTTCCAGCTCTGGAGAAGAGGAGGGCTCTAGAGAGAAAGGTGTGCTTTACAGATGGCAGGGCTATTCCTGCAGGGTGACCCCGGAGAGACTGCTGCTGTCCAGGCCAGTGCTTCATGCTGCACTGGGGACTTTACATGGACTTCTGCTGACAGGTCAGGTCTCTTGACAAGTAAAGTAAGCTGTAAATGAAGAGGAAATGACTCATAACAGCTGCAGTCATGAGTTTACAGGCACCTTGCATAATCTGGAAATCTGGAATTTTAACTAAATAAGAGGGATCATAAAACTCGCGTAGTGTTTTTATTTAGATTTTGAAATCCATCTTTTCACAGTGAGGACTGTATCTTCATCGTTTTTAAAAGCTTATAGATTCTGCGAGGTGTGTAATTCCTGCATCATAGGATTACATTTATCTTTTATTTTTATCATTTAACTTATTCCTTTGAGATACACTTTTTTACACGTTTTTTTTCAGTGACAAATCAGTAATATTTTACATTTTCATGGCTGTTTTAGACCCTCTATCTGACTCTTTAAAAGGGTCAGAATCTGAATGCAAATAATTTTAATAGAATATTGTTTTCAAAGACTCCATTTGAAGCTAAACGCAGACAATAAAATGACAGACTATAGATGAAAACAACTACTTTTAAAGTATAAATTTGATTTAAACAGTAGGTCTACATAATATTCACATATGCAGTTCATAGGGGACATATTCTATTAGCCTACAGTTAACAACATGAAAAAGCTATTTAAACCTATAACATTTACCTATTTCATCTCACAATTCTGACTTTTTTTCTCGCAAATGCAAGTTTATATCTCCTAGTTCGGACTTTATAACTCGATTTAATTGTGAGTTTGTCAAATCTGAGAGGTAAAAAAGACAGAAGTGTGGGATATAAACTCAGTGATTCTGAGCTGAGGGGAAAAAAAGAGAATGACGAGTTAATTTTTTTTATCAGAATTGTAAGATATAATCTCGGAATTGCGAGGAAAAAGTCTGAATTTTGAAATATAAACTCAAAATTAACTTTTTAAAATTGTTTTATTCCATGGCTTCCATAGACTGCTACTTTAAAACTGTAATTTTCTGCCACCAGATAGACTCTGCCCACAAAAAACGTCACTGTTTGCAAACACAGAAATGGTCTATTGAACACCAAATAGGCATGTACATGTGGACAGTGATTAATATTTTTTGGCAGCCACCTTAAAAAAGTTGCACACAGCCATTTATGTTGCAGGGTTACAAATAAGGCTCTTCTAGAAACTTTCATGAGAAGGTTTTCTCATGAAATGATCTCTTGGATGTAATTGTCTAATTGTCACATGTTAATACGTTCTTCTCTTAGATGGGCATGTGTATAGTTTTGGCGAGCAGCCGTGGAAACTAGTCGAATCTCATCCTGCAGGCCCTGTTATAGAAAGCGCCCTGAGCGGTCAGCGTGTGATCTCTGTGTCAGCGGGCAGCTATCACTGTTCTGCTGTAACGGAGGATGGCCTCATCCACATGTGGGGGGAAAACTCTCATGGCCAGTGTGGTGTCTCTGGAATGGACCAGGTATCCAGTCCCACTCCCGTAAGTGTGGTGGATGGCGAGACCCATCCTCCGCAACTGGTCCGAGTCCTGAATGTGGCCTGTGGAGCGCAGCACACTCTGGCCCTGTCAAGGAAACATGAGGTGTGGGCCTGGGGTAGTGGCTACCAGCTGGGACTAGTCACCAGCGTGTTCCCGGTATGGAAACCTCAGAAAGTGGAGCATCTTGTGGGAAGATATGTGGTTCAGATCGCTTGTGGTGGGTTTCACAGCCTGGCTCTGGTTCAGATTCTTTCTCCCCCAGAGGTCAGTCAGCAAGCTCGGGATAGATGTGGGCAGTGTAAGCAGAGCCTTTACACCATGATTGACAAGGATGACCATGTTATTATCTCTGATGAGCATTACTGCCCACTTGGAGTGGAACTGACTGATTCTAAAGAAGGTCGACGGTCAGGACAGAGTTCTCCAGCTCAGACACCGCAAAACAAAAACTCCTCGCCCCACTTCGAAGTATCCCCGTTGACCTCGAAGAACATCTGCGAAGACCTAGGTTCTTCAGTCGGATCTCAGAAAAATACAACAAGCCAGGAGGCTCAGCCAGACCCTGCTTTAACTGAGACTGGACATCCACATCTACGACGAACCAAAAGCACTCCCTACCCTGATGAGCAAGCTCTGAAAGACTACCTCAAAAGAATTTCAGACCAGACCTTCGCTGAGCAGGCCGAGGCCCCCTCTTTGGGAGGTTCCCATCCTCCAAGCCGTCAGTCATCACTTACATGTCCTTTCCGATCAGACCAAAGTGATGAGCTTACACTACGTCCCTCTTCACCAGCACTTAGTAGAACTGATAGTATCACAGCTTCTGGCAGACAGCGCGGTGCATCAGATTGTATCATAGACCGGAAGCATTCCACTTCTGACGATTCTTCACAGCACTCAAGTGTGGATGGAGGCATTTGCATCAGTGACCTTGTGATTAGCAATGGATGTTTATTTGAGTCCTGTGAGGAAGGAGGAGAGCCCGCTGGAATGGACTTCTGTCCAGCGGATCCTCTTCAAGGCAAGAAGAGCACCAGTCTGACAGACATCATTTTAGAGGACACTGAAGCACATAATCGCAGAGGGTCTTTACCTGGCTTCTCTCCAGGTACTGTGAACCTCAAATTTTATATGAAAAATGTTTATAAAATGTTAAATCAGGGGCGATAACATTTAATTTATTATACATAGACTGATCAGGGCTTTTTCTTCTGTAGTTAATAATTTTAGTTGCCCAGCCAATATTTTCACTTCATAATTCACAATTTTTTAGTGAAGTATTTATTTTTATTCATTTTATTTATTTTTTACAAAAAATTATATTTGCAACAAGCTGGAAATTATACAGCTATGATTTAATTCCCTAAATTCATAAACAATATTTTGAAAACAATGGCATACCATCTAGAATATTACTAAATAATGGTTGTAGTTTTCAATAAATTTTTACAGTACTCTCAGTAATTTTTGCAATTTTTGGAAAAACCTTATCTATGTTATCCAGCTGAATATCTATATATTGGTGAGACATTTGCAGAATCAGCAAAAACAGGGTAGAAATGCATCACATGCAAAAAAAAAACAAAAAAAAACATTTGTTTCAGTAGCAATGCAGCACATTTTTTTCATCAGCTGGCTTTAGCATCCACATTTTTGAGCCTTGGTAAGAACATAGTAAGCCATGACCTGCCAAATACTACTTACTTTATCTTGGTACTTTAACTTGTTAATACTAATTTATCTTGGTGACCCCCCTTTCATGCAAAACACTTTCGCTCGCAGAAGAAATTAATCATGGATGACTGCACACAGGGTATTTCTATAATGGCATTGGTTACTGAAAGCTTTTCTTTTGCATGATGTTGCATCCATATTGGTCTTATTGATCTTCATAGATGTCTTGTTGGACAGCAAGACAAGAAGTTACTGAGTGCACGTTTAATTGATAGTTCACCCAAAATTGAAAATTCTGTCAGCATTTACTCATGTCATGTTGTTCAAAACCTGTATGACTTACTTTTTTTTCTGTGGAACACAAAATATGATATTTTAAGATTTTACAATGAAAGTTAAAGGTCATCAAAACTTCTTCAAAATATCTTTAGGTTTGGAAACGATATGTGAGTGAGTAGATGATTACAGAATTGTCATTTTGGGGTGAACTATCCCTTTTAAAAACAATTTCTACAGTTGTAGAAATTTGACTTATTTGGTCATATGCATGAGGAACTTTTTTAATATGCTGTTGAATTTCAGTGTCACCTTCTGTTAGTCATCGAACCAACCATTTAAGAGCTGTAGTGGGTGCCGTGACTACTACTTCTACCTCAGAATCCAGAAATCTCCTTCCTTCCCTCTACACTGAGGTGTGGAGTTGGGGGAGGGGCCAGGAAGGTCAGCTAGGTCATGGAGACTATTTGCCCAGGTACAGCAGAGCTCATAAACACATAAGTGTTTTGTTTGTTTAACTGTTCATGTCCTTGACCACAGTGCATGACTGGGAAAATATTTTGGTTTTTACCCTTACAGGTTACAGCCTCTCTGCATCAAGAGCTTAAGTAAAAAGGAAGTTGTCAAGATCACTGCTGGAGCAAATCACTCCTTGGCACTGACAGCACAATGTCAGGTAGGGAGGGACTTCAAAATATTTCTCCAATTGATTATAGGCTGCAACAGTGACTGCAAAATCCTTCAGTAAATGAAACTTTTAGGCCTGAACTGATTCATAGCAAAAATATACATACAAATATATATAAAAAAAAGACTCAAAGTACAAGACTGTATATCTATGAGGAAATTACTAATTATCCAATAAAGCCTTGCAAATGATGTAACAGCAGCCTGGGTCTCATTTCTTTAATATTAATGTATTATTTTCTTATTAGAAAACTGTGTTACTGCATTTGAATGGGATTGTTTGCTTTATAAAAACTTTAGGTTGGACAATGAAGTTGATTGAACACCTTGTAGCTTATGTTAGGTCTGTTTTCAACGTTTAAACCAGTGTTATTTTCGTTTTATTTATATACTTTTTATTACAATGTTATTACAAATCTGGATCCCTAAATGATCTGTTCTCTTCTGTCACCTCTTCCTCATAACAATAAGTGTGTATTTCCTGTCCCTCATAGGTTTATTCCTGGGGAAGTGACAAATTTGGACAGCTGGGTCGTATGAATCCTCCCAGCACAGTTCCTAATCTCACCATGGTATACCTCCTTTAATATTTTTATGATATGCAATCACCTTTTCTGCAGACCTTCCCTTTTAATGAATGCAGTTCCCTGGATAAAAATTAATGTGCTTTTGTGTGACAATAGATCTCTGAGGGTATCCGTGTGTGGGACGTGGCAGCAGGACAAACGCACACTTTGCTGCTGGCTGATGGAGACTGTTATCAGCCCATACTGTACTACAGCGGAGAGCGGGTGCTGGAGAACACTGACAGTGCTCATCCCCTCTCCGGGACCTACACCCAGACGCCCACACTTCTGCCCTTCTGCATGAATGTTCGTACAGACCGTTATGAAAGTTTATTCTGTTGATACAGTTATTTTTTACTGTGTGTAGGCTGTGTTGTAAAATAACATCCACATTTATTAATTTTACACAATAAACTCATAAATTAGCTAATGCCATCCTACTTCACTGAAGATTGTTGTACACAGAGTACATCATTACAATACATACCACAAAATTAGTAACAAAGAAAAAAGAAAAGAAAACAAATTTAAATAATCAAAATAACAAAAATGATCAAATAAAATAGACATTCCAAAAGATATCTAAAAATTAACTGTAAGATTTATTATGTAACTATTATATAACTTTTAGATTTATTTTTGTTAATAAATCTGAAAGAAAATAGAAATATTAGATGAAAACCTTAAACTAAACGAAAATTAGAAATGTTGTGTCAACTGAAATATGTTGAAGTACTAAAAATTACTAAATGAAATAAAAATAATGCTTAAACTGAAATAAAAACTAAATAAAAGTATTATAAAAAGTTATAAAAGTTTATAGATATTTTTTTAAACTAAATCTAATAAAAATTACAAAAGCATAAAATTACTGCAAATTAAGGTAAAATTAAAATGAATAATTAAAATATATAAAAAATGAATTCAAAATATTAACTTGGTATATAGATAATAAGTTGCTTATTAATAATTTTGCCAGCAAGTATCAGTGATTGGTTGATATACATAATGTAAGGTAATGGCATTAATTTTAATCTTTGTGATTTACTGTTTTATGTAAAGCAGCAGTTTACTATAAATTAGCTGTGTCCTTTGTTTAGATTGGCTATGTGAGCAAAGTGTTTGGGGGAGGACTGAATTGTTTGGCCTTGGCTGATCAGAATGCAATGGGTTTCATAGCTACAATCCATGAACTCGCTTCAGCAGAGAGGAAATTCTACTGCACCCTCAGTAAGGTGAAGAGCGAAATCCTGAGCCCCCTGCTAGCCCGTGGTATGTAACAGATTGATTTACTCATTGCACATTTTGGATTGTTTGGATAATGGAGTGTTATTGGGTTTTATAATTTGATATGGATTGTATCTGCTCTGCCATAATGTAGGGAGTTTGGCCTTGTCTCTGGGTCAGTCCTCCATGTTGTTGTTTCAAGGGATGGCTGGTAGTTTCAGCAAGCTTTGCCATCTGACAGGACAGCACTCAGTATCCCTCACCAACTTCCTGCAGCGAGGAAAAGTGATCAAAACACTGGTCTTGATCAAGAACACAGACCTTTTCATGGACACATATAAAGAGTAAGTACTATTCAAACTATCATCTTTTATATTTTACAATCTCTATGATAACACCAGTGATGATGTTTTTCCTCAGGTACTGCGATCCAGTTGGAAACTTTCTTGTTATGGGAGGATTCCAGTCATTGCTGAAGCCCTCACAGTGCGTTGTCATAATCATTCATATATTATCTATGGGCATCATTATAATATATGCAAATAATATATTTGATCATGCATGATTTGTTTCTTCAGAGAATGCTTTGGGAAGAAGCTGGAGTTGATACAGACTCTGCTAGAGCCCAAGGAGAACACATCACCCTATGATCTGTTAGTCAACTTGTTTTATATGCCTTTGCAGCACCTGCATGGGTATAACAGATTACTTCTGAAACTAGCCCACTGCTTTGAAGTGGTAAGAAAATGATGTGATTCTCATTATGCTCTTTAAAGGAATTAAAGTGGCTTAAAAATACATGACATAATCTTTCATTGTTTAGTACACTGAGGAATATGAATGGATTCAGAATGGCTGCTCCAAATATGAAGATTTAGCTCGCCTTGTCAGCAAGCAGAGAAGAGATGCTGAGGCCACTTTCAGTTTCTGGAGGAACTTCAAAGGAAAGAATTCGGTATGGTGCAGAATGTGAACTTTTGTTGCAGTCACTTAATTCTAAGGCAGATAGTTGCAGTCCTGGCTTCTGATGATAGTACCTTCCTGACAGATCACTGTACAGCTCCCATAGCCATTGTTTTTGTTGTATAGCAGCATTCTTATATATTAAGGACTATGTGCATTATTCAGAAGTTTTGGATTGGTAATATTTTTTTTTATTATTTGAATGTAGTTTAAAACTTGTTCCTGTATTTGCAAAGCTGTATTTTCAGCAGCCATTACTCCAGTCTCGCGTGTCACATGATCATTTGTTGCTCAAGAAACAGTAAAAGAATTCATTTGTGAATGAAATTGAGCAAACACACAAAGCATATGAAGTTTTGACAGCTGATGCTTCAAACATTCACATAAATATAACACAGTTTAAATATGAGAAATGAGAAATATAGCAAGTGTGAAAACGCCCTCATGAGTGAGTGAGTGTGAAGAGTTACTTGCATTGTACATTTGAGCGGTAACAATCTACTAATATCCAAACAAGAAGCAAATTAGATTAATTTTTCATTTGTACCACATATGTTGTCTTTACTAAGCAACAGTTTCTGGGTCAATCTGAGAATTGTTTTAATAAACAAATAATAATAAGAAATGTTGGCCTGCTGTAGTGGTTGACGCATAATGCAAAATAATTTGCCACCGTGAAAATGTACCAGGGTTTGGCTGGTGTTAATTTCCCACCCTGGCAGCAGCACTTGAGACTGTACAGTATATTACTTCCACTGTATAATGTGGTTAAGTTGACCTAGTTACTATTTCCTTTAATGAAGTTGAATTGCTCCGCATGCTGCAAGACTAAACAGTGTCAGATATGACCACAGAAGTTTCAGATACATTTCTGTTTAGTTGATGTGGAAACCTGTGTGTGGCCGAACAGATGCGTGTGTACATGTGATGTGTCTGCATGTGTGGAGTTCTCTTTACGTGATCTTCTCTTTCTCAGGAATCCCTGCGTAAGCCGTCTCGTCGTCTGGTTTGTGAGAGCAGTAATAAAGCTCTGGCCTTACAGAACGCTGGAAGATTCTCTGCCAGCTGGTTCATCCTCTTCAGTGATGTGCTGGTTCATGCACAGGTTAATTCATTTTAACACAAAATTTTACCACCCTGTTATTTTCATTACACTCATTCTTTTTTTTTTCATTTTATTCATGTTCTTTTTTTGTTGTCTTCATTCATTCAGGGCACTATTCCATCAAAGAAGCTTGTGAGTATTGTGTGTTTCAGTTCCTGCCTTCACAGAATCAGTGTGTAATTTAAGACTTGAGACATTGAAAAAGACTAAAAACAAAAAGCCTGTATGAGGCCTGAAATATCCACGTGGAAGCTGTTGTCTGATGGAAGTTTCCCAAGCTAAGGCCTTTTTTGCAGTTTTTTTTTTTGGCTTCTAACTGAAGTTCATTATTCTGCTGAGGAAAGATGCATGTAGAGTCATGCTGTGTTGTAATCAGGTTTATGGAAAGAGTGGGCAACAAAGATGGTAGTGTGAATGAAAACCTTGCTTTAATGTGGAATCTTTATGTACTAAATATTTTGTGCCCAACCTTAAACTTGTTTAAAACCGATTAGCATGTAGAAGACATGGCCTGGCAGATAGTGTGCCAACGTGAGTTCAAGTCTAGCTTGTGTCATTTGCAGCACATTTTCCCTGTCATTATTAGCCAGCATTGTTATTGTACATTTAATTGAAATAAAGCTTATATAAAATACAAATGTTAGATGAAAAAAAATTTGAAATGTTGCTTTGGCAGATAGCTGAAATAATACAATAAAACAAATATATAATATATTTATAAAATATTTACCAAAACTAATATACAAATAAAGCTATATAGAAATATAAAAAAAGTAAAATGACAAAAGTTCATAAAATTATTAAAAGTTGAAATGAAAAATGAAAACATAAAGTTAAAAGCTAGTTCAAAATGTTAATAAAAACTATAATGGTACATTTACTAATAATACTAGTACTACATCTGTAAAATGTCAGAAAACCAGAAATGGAATCAAAATAGTTAGGGCAACATTTTAGACATCATTTTGATCCTGGTTTTAAACAACTGGCTTTTAATTTTTAACACTGAAGCTCCATTTAAATTTTTACAATTATATAATTTATTGTTTTCAAGTGTGTGAGTGTTTGGTCCAGGTATACCAAATGTCTCCACAGTAGAACCTGCAATTTTTTTATGTTGTGGTTACAAAATGAGAAAATAGTTGCTAAAATCATACTAAATAATGTTTTCGTTTGTTTTGTTAATGTTTTCTGTAAGTGTTAGGTTTAGGGGTAGGGTTAGTGGATAGAAAATATAGCATTTGTACCGTGTAAAAATCATTATGTCTATGGAGAGTCGTCATAAAACACAAAAACCCAATGTGTGTGTGTGTGTGTGTGTGTTTGTTTGTCAGGTATGCTGGCATATTGCCTCACATTGCTTTGTGGTTTTTGAAACTTGAACTGTGTATGCTCTGCTGTTTTCTCTGTATGCTTGGTTGGTTTGTGTTTCTTCTTGGTCTATTTTGCCAGTGGTTTGAAAATGACAATAACATTTAAAAGTTTCAATTCCTCCCTTGTCTGCACAAGCTTTTAATAACAGTTTTCACAATGTCTAACTGGTCACACACCTCAGAGGGGCACTACTTCAACTACATACTATCATATCATGTCATAGCACATCATATACCATATCACATCATATCATATTGTTTCATTGCATACTTTTTATTTCCATAAAATAAAATGGATCTTTCTAACTGTTGATTTATGCCTCAGTTGTAGTAATATGTTTGGGTGTTGGGTGTAGATTCCCTTGTTCAAGAGAGCATATCATATTTCTTATGTAGGTACATGGGTGTGTGTTTGTGTGAATGGGTGGGTGAAGCTCCTTGAGGAACTGACAGTGTTTAATATGGCTAATGTGTTTTTTGTCTTTCAGGCAAACCTGTTTTATTCATAAATTAGATGTATTTGCTGTTTAAATGTTCTTTTCATGAATCTGCCTGCAGCAGCAGAGCAAAGGCTTTAGTTTTATTCCCTTCTTAATGTACTGTAGATGAGGGAGTGGTTTGCTTATATGTAACTGATTAAATTCTCTCTGTTTCTACAGTTCTCATCTCATTACGTCTATCCACTTGCTACACTGTGGGTGGAGCCCATCTCAGATGAAAGTGTGGGCCAGTAAGTTACTCATCTCAACATCTTTTATCTTTCATTCAAACAGTTTTCTGCTATTTTAGTAGAGTTTAGTTTAGCACATGACATTTCATTAATTGTTAGATGGTCTGGAATGGTCTTGTACTTGCTGTATGGAAGTTTTAAGGACACTGTTGTGCCTATATGAAAACAAAAAAATCAATCCCCATAAACCAGGGCTGGGCAACTTCGGTCCCGGAGGGCTACAGTCCTGCAGAGTTTAGCTCCAACCCTAATCAAACACCTGCCTGTAGCCTCCTAGTGATCTTGAAGACATTGATTAGTTTGTTCAGGTGTGTTTGATTAGGGTTCGAGCTAAACTCTGCAGGACAGTGGCCCTCCAGGACCGAAGTTGCCCAGCCCTGCCATAAACCAACAAATTAAATTTCTGCCCCAGTTTAATCTATGACTGTCATTACTAGACATGGGCTTAAACTGACCACACCTGAAGATAGCTTTGTTGTTCTGGCAACGTCCCCTTTGGAAAAGGTAATGCACTGATGCAGTCAGAGTTTAATTGAGAAGTTTTTCTGCTTGGCA
Organism: Sinocyclocheilus anshuiensis; assembly: GCF_001515605.1. Taxonomy (NCBI): domain Eukaryota; kingdom Metazoa; phylum Chordata; class Actinopteri; order Cypriniformes; family Cyprinidae; genus Sinocyclocheilus; species Sinocyclocheilus anshuiensis. The sequence goes on from NW_015553581.1 coordinate 649,563, forward strand.
TTAATTCTGCTGCCCACTGGCTTTCTGGTAGGGGAAGTGGCTGAGAGCCATTAACCAGGCCATTGAGGACGTGCTTGCTGCAGGCCTGAACGGGAGGACACGTGTATCTAGAAGCAGCCAGAAAGGTGAACCTCCTGCGTCACGGACTTCCACCTACACTTTCAGCAAAGAGGGCCGACTCAAAGATGCCACGTACGAGGGCCGCTGGCTGTCAGGCAAACTTCACGGCAAGTGAGTACATGCCCATAATGACTGTTTGTTTTCACACTATACAATACAAATATTTCTCTCAATCACTTAAGCATGGCTGTCATGCCTTTATGTTTTTTGAGGGAACACCATTGGTAGTACTGCCTAACATGCCAAAATCGTTTTTTCTTTGAATCTTTGAATCCAATGCATGTTGAATTAACTGTGGTTCACATGTACCTGTACCTTCTGTTGTCCTTTCTTTAAACAGAGGGACCCTGAAGTGGCCAGCTGGGACAGTTTACTGTGGCACATTCAAGAACGGGTTGGAGGATGGGTCAGTATGCACAGTTTAAGATGAACATACCTGTGCTTGCAGATTCTTTGTTATATACACTACCATTTTTGTTTTTGTTTTTAGCAAGAATTAATTAAATTGTGACAGATAAAGGCATTTATAATGTTTATAAAGATTTCTGTCTTGAATAAATACTGTTCTTTTGATCTTTCTCTTCATTGAAGTATGAAGTAAAAAAAATATATATTTTAGTTTTCAAAAAAATATTAAGTTTCACAAAAATTAACTGTTTTCAACATTGGTAATAATAAAAAATGTCTCTGAGCACCAAATCAACATATTAGAATGATCAGGTCAGGTGACACTGAAGACTGGAGTAATGACAGCTGGAAATTTAGCCTTGACATCACAGGAATAAATTACTTTTTAACAATTCTAGTAATAGAAAACAGTTTTTTTAAATTGTAATAATATTTCACAAAATGACTGTGTTCACTGTATTTTGTTAAAATAAATGCAGCCTTGACTTTTTTTCAAAAACATTACAAATCTTACCAACCCCAAATGTACTATATGTTTTTATACTCACCATTTCTCTTCTCATTTAGATTTGGAGATTTTATGATGCCCAACACGACCTTCAACAAGTTTGAGCGTTACCAAGGTCACTGGAAGGAGGGGAAAATTCATGGCTTTGGCACATTTTGGTAATAGTTATGTAAATGTGTGTATTAAAAAGCTCTTTGAAACATTATCAGTTAATGGGGGACCCTGAACATCTTAAATTGGTAGAATTGCCATCTAGTACCTTACCAATGGTCTGACTGTTGTGTTTTTGCAGGTATGCTTCAGGTGAGGTATACGAGGGCTCATTCAGGGACAGCATGCGTCATGGTCACGGCATGTTACGGAGTGGAAAGTTGGCCTCTCCTTCCTCCAGTAGTGTGTTTGTGGGCCAGTGGGTTCAAGGGAAGAGAACGGGCTATGGGGTGTGCGATGACTTCAGCAGGTATGTACATTGTAGTTACCAAATTTGAGATTTTAAACATCCTCCTGCATAAGCAACTCATTCATTTCTTTTCATATCTCCCAGAGGAGAGAAATACATGGGAATGTGGCTTGATGATCAGCGTCATGGAGACGGAGTCGTTATCACTCAGTTTGGATTGTATTATGAAGGAAACTTCTGTAATAACAAGATGATGGTCAGTTGAGATGTTATTATATGCCTGCATTGAAGTGCCTGTAATTTGCTTACAGTGGGTACGGAAAGTATTCAGACCCCCTTAAATTTTTCACTCTTTGTTATATTGCAGCCATTTGCTAAAATTACACTTCTTTCGCTGGTTGGGCACTAGAGACTGTATGTACTATTATTTGAGCAACTTACGATGACTTTTGTCTGATATAGGGCAATGGGACTCTTCTCTGTGATGATGACACTGTCTTTGAGGGCGAGTTTTCAGAAGACTGGACTCTGTGTGGAAAGGTATCTTTGAAATAATGTGACCGTTTCCAGCCACAGTAAATTTGTAGAAACCATATTTGTGATTTGTGCATCTTAATGCTTCTGTGTATTTGAATCTCCTGTGGTTTTATGGATGTGAAGGGCATTCTGTTCATGCCTAATGGTGACTCTTTGGATGGGGTCTTTGACGGTCACTGGGGAGCTGGTCTGAGAGTGGCTGGAACATTTACAAAACACTTTGAAGCTTTGAGGAGAGAAAGAAAGATTCCGTAAGTGTGTCATGAACAATGCTTTCTTTGGCCTACTGTATATTTATTTTTTTAATCTGTGTTTGTGTGTATGTGTAGCGTGGCTGGTCAACACGCAGTGCCTGCAGAAGAAAAGTGGAAGGCAGTGTTTGATGAATGCTGGAGCCGATTAGGCTGTGAAACTCCTGGTGAAGGAGTGTATGAGAAAGCCTGGGAGAGCATTGTCATCACCCTCACTGCCAGACGCAGACAACAGAGAGATCGGTATGTACACACACACACACACACACACACACACACACAAGAATGAAGAAGTAAAGGTGTGATCACACTAGGCTTGTAACATACAAAATGCTTTATACTCTGCAACATATAGTTAAAGGGTTTAATGAGTTCTTGAAAAAAAACAATGAAATAAATACTAATTCAGTAGTTTACCAAACTCGAACTTTGGTATACAAAAGACAAAACTTCTTTGTTTATATGCACATGAATGTAAGTGAACAGAGTATGAAGAAATCATCAGTGACGTATGTTTGTCTATAGTCCAGAGGAGCTGAGCCGATCTCAAACTAAGATGCTGGAGAGTCTTGAGGTGATTCCTCAACATGTGGGCCCTGTTACTCCAGACTCCTACAACAACATCCGTCGGTATCTCATGAAGGTGAGTCTTCCAAAGGCTTATTGACACCAAGTCTGCACAGCTGTACAGATGCCTCAAAAAGCATTTGGACACTTTTGGACACTTGGGTCACAATAAAGAATGTCATTGAATTAGATCAAATAAAAAATCAAACCATGTGGCATCTGCAAACACATGATGCTATAGTTTTTCAGAACTAATCTACTTTTCTGAGCCATTTTTGCAATTACTTTGAACAAACTGTTGTCAAGGTGATTTTTAGTAAAGAGAACTGACTTCATACATATATATAAATTACAGGTGTCTTAGCACAGTAACCACAGGTGGACATGATCCACTAACATGTGACAACCATAAAGTGTCTCTTTAAAATAGTTTTCGTCTTGATTTTGATGTTGTAAAATGTGTACTATTTTTCTTTAAAATAAATGCTATCTGGTTTAATAATTTCTTACATAATGTAATTATAGTACTGTTTGTGGTCGGTACGATTTTTTAATGTCTTTGAAAGAAGCCTCTTATGCTCATCAAATAAAAATCGTAATACTGTGATATTTTGCAAGTTAAATGTAATTTATTCCTATAATGGGAACGCTGTATTTTCAGCAGCCATTACTCCAGTCTTCAGTGTCACATGATCCTTCAGAAATCATTCTAATATACTGATTTGCTGCTCAAGAAGCATCTCCTATTATTATCAATGTTGAAAGAGTTGTGCTGCTTAATATTTTTGTGGAAACTGCAATGTTTTTTTTTTCAGGAAAGTTTGATGAATAGAAAGTTAGAAAGAATTTTTTAAATAATATATTTGAAATCTTTTGTAACATTATAAATGTCTTTATTGTCACTTTTGATCAATTAATGCATCCTTGCTGAATAAAAATATTAATTTCTAAACAAAACAAAAAAAAAACCTGATACCCAAAGCTTTTGAATATTAGTGTAGATTCATACTTTTTTAAATGTATTGCTACTTTTTTTGCGGGGCGGGGGTGTAATGACTCTCTTTAGGCTTGTGATACCCCGCTTCACCCACTGGGCTGGCTGCTGGAGACCCTTGTGACTGTGTACAGGATGACTTATGTTGGTGTGGGCTCCAATAGACGCCTCCTACAGCAGGCAGTGGAGGAGATCCAGTCATACCTAACACGCATATTTCAAATAGTCAGGTAACACATTCCGGCTTTTCTGTGATTGCTTCAGTAAGAGTTACAGGAAACCCTAGTGCTTTAAAAGCCAGCAGAGCATTTTGCAAAGCTCATAGAAAGCATTTTACTCATTGTGAAGGTTCTGTTTTTCTTATAGCTTTACTACTTTATTACTTAATGAACTCGCCTAAATGTAATAATGAGGCATACTGTTAATTTCATTACAGTCTCAGAGACCACTGGATATTACTTGATTTTCCTTTTAAGGCCGTTGTTTTTCAAATATTTGTGTTACAAATATTTGCCGCAGGTTTCTGTTTCCTGGTCTCCCTGAGGATGGAGGTTTTATTCTGGATTCCTCCAGTTCCTCAGATGAGGGCACAGACTCTCTTAACAGCAGTACACACTCAGAAACTCCACAGCAGGGGTAAGACAGCATCACTATGACTGAACTACTGTTTTGTTATTTGCACTTTTAAGTTGCATTATATTAAGTTGCATTTACTTATATTGATCTATCTACCTATCATCTATTTGTATGTGTATAGACAGATCTAACAGAAAATGGTAAAAACAGTAATATTGTTAAATATTACTAGTTTAAAATAAGTAGTTTTCTTTTTTAATATATTTTATAATGTAATTTATTTTCAGTATCATTACTCCAGTCTTCAGTGTCACATGATCCTTCAGAAATCGTTCTAATATGCTGATTTGCTCCTCAAGAAACATCAATATTGAAACCGTTTTGCTGCTTAATATTTTTGTGGAAACCGTGATTTTTTTTCTGGATTTTTCATGGATAGAAATTTCAAAAGAACAGCATTTATTTGAAATAGAAATATTTAGTAACATTGTGCATGTCTTTTACTGTGACTTTTGATCATTTTAATGGATCCTTGCAGAATAAAAGTATTACATTTGTTCTTGCCACAGAAAATAAATAGATGTATACAAATAGATATAGTTACTTTCTGAAAGTATAACAGTCTTGTGTTGTGTGTGCTGCAGTTGGATAGTGAGCAGTTCAAGTCTTCTCCTGCCGGTGTTGCTGCCGAGGCTTTACCCTCCTCTCTTCACCCTCTACACACTAGAGAAAGAGAGAGAGGAGGAGGTATACTGGAACTGTGTGTTAAGACTCAACAAACAGCCTGATCTTGCTCTTCTAGCCTTCCTTGCAGTACAAGAGTAAGTGACAAAAGTAACAGTACCATATGAAATATTATTCTATAACAGTGTTTATGATACAATTATACTGACCCTAAAAAGTATTTGGACACTTAAGTCATTGTATTGAATGCAAAATATCAAACCAACTGGCATTTATCTTAAACATATAGCACAAACACACTTTTCAAATGGAACATATCATGAAAATATCGTGAGAAGAATTTTGGTTGATAAACAATGGATATATTATTTAAAATGAAGTCAAATTATATCTGGACACCAAAATATCATGTCCTTGGTAAGGCATTGCAAAAATGCATTAGTAGTAGTCAATTCACTTTCACTATTCACAGTAGTCAGTCAACACAAGACTGTATTTATAATGCAGTGTTTTTATATGGGGATTTAAATGAGTGAATAATGCATTATAAAAATAAAAAAGTTTGGTTATAATGTATTATAAAATGGTGGCTTTTACAGTTTTGAGTTGTCTTTTTGTTTTCCAGAAAGTTCTGGCCAGTTTCTATTTCTGTACTGGGAGAGAAAAAGCAGGTAAAGCTTTCTGTCTTTCCTAAGAAAATAATCAGTAATGCCACTGCTGGTAAAATATATAACTTTATTGGTTCAATTGAATTTAATGGACAGATCTTGCCTAGTACTAAAGACGCCTGCTTTGCCACTGCTGTTGAAACCCTGCAACAGATCAGGTAAAGACAGTCTTGTGTGTAACAAAGGCCGAAAACAACAACAGGAACATTTTAGTAGCAATCTTCTTTTTTCTTTTTCTCTTTGCTTCTACAGCACAGCATTCACTCCCTCAGACAAGTTGCAAGTGATACAGCTGACCTTTGAGGAGGTCACTCAGGATGTGCAGGCTCTGCTTGGGAAAGAGTTTCTGTGGTGCATGGATGACCTCTTTCCAATCTTCCTATATGTGGTGCTCCGCGCACGGTACTTTTATAAACCTTTCACTGCATATAGACCTCATTGCAATGAAGTTATCAGCTGAAACATAAATGTATGTGCAGTTTGTCTGCCCATGTAAAGAACCTGTCGCTTGTGAATGTGTAGGATCAGAAACCTGGGCTCTGAAGTGAGTCTGATAGAGGATCTTACAGACGGAAGTCTACAACTGGGACAGCTTGGATTCATGTTGACAACTCTCAAAGTGAGAATGAATTTTTTTTTCACACAACTTCAGGGACAAGTAACATTACTACTTTTAAAATCATAAAGTTATGTCATTAGAATATCAATTTTACCTTGTTCACTTAAAATTCTTGACAAATTCTGAGTTTCATCACTTGATGTAAATTTAAAAACTTGAAACTGAATAAATAATGTATGACATGACCCCTTTTAATATTGAGGGCTGGTTTTACGAACCAAAAGTTTTATTTGTAAAGCTAAAGCCTTTAAGGATTTGAATTAATTTTAAGGATAATCTCATCACACGCAATCACTAGTCCCCTTTCATTCTCTTCCATGTTTTGCTTTAATCTCTTTCTCTGCCCTTAGGCCTGCTACAACCAGATTCAGCTTGAGAAGACGACATAGGAGAGGGGTTGGTTTGCGAGCGGTGCAGCCACAGCTTTGCCAACTTGCGCACAGTCTTACGGAGCAGGTGCCATTTAAAGAGACACGGATTACAGGTCAAGTCAAGATGTGCTCATTTATTTCAGGTCTCAAAAATAAGCTCACTTTCCACTCATCTCTCTTAAGCACTGTTCTACTGTTTAATTACTTCAATTGTTATAACTATTGAGACTCTCACATTGACCATCTGGCTGCCAGTTCAGTTACCTCTTGGAGAAACATGTACATTTCAACACCCATATTACCTGGACAGAAAAGAGACGTTTTCTGTTTTATATAAGATAGCAGAATAAGCACTCAACAGGTGTCACAAGGTTATTACATGCAGTTTCAATAATAACCGACACTCATATTGCTATATATTATATTCTGTACCAATCTGCCTCTGGCTTATATACTGATACTCAAACTAATGATGATACTCTGATTTTAATATAATCAGATGAAACTATGTAATTTTATCAGAGCAGTGCTTATATGACACAAAAAACAATAAGGGTTTTTGAATTAATTGTCTCAGATTGACAGTAACTTGAACAAATATATTTACTCTATATAGAACTAATAAACTAAAACCACGCTTATTTATATAAGCAACAGCGATAAACAGAAGTATTTAAAATATTTTGCTATAGAACCCCTATACATACATAAATTACTGCTGAAACATTTGAGGTCAGTAAGATTAATTTTAATGTTTTTGAAAGAAGTCTCTTATGCGTACCAAGGCAGCATGTGTTTGATCAAAATACAGTAAAAAAAAAAACAGTAATATTAATTAAATTTAATATTATTTCAGTTTAAAATAACAATTTTCTGTTATGTAATTTATTTCTGTTATGCAAAGCTGAATTTTCAGCATCATTACTCCAGTCTTCAGTGTCACATGATCCTTCAGAAGTCATTCTAATATACTGATTTACATTTCTTATTATCAGTGCTGAAAGCAGTTGTGCTTCTTAATATTTTTGTGCAAATCCTAATACTATTTTTCAGGAGTTTTGATGAATAGAAAGTTCAAAAGAACAGCATTTATTTAAAAATAGAAATCTTTTGAACATACTGTTGACATTTTTACTGTCACTTTTAATCAGTTTAAAGGGATAGTTCACCTTCAGTTGCTGGTCCCCACTGACTTCCATAGTATGGAAAAAAAAAAACACTATGCAAGGGGAACAGCAACTGAAGGTGAACTATTATCCCTTTAATGCATCCTTGCTGAATGAAAATTTTAATTTCTTTCAAAACATCTTACTGATCCCAAACTTTTGAACGGTAGTGTACAGTATATAAATGATCCTTCTGAAGGAACTTAAAAGAGAGATGGCATTCAAGGAGAGCATGTATTATTATTTTGTTAAATTGCACTGTTATAAAGCAGTGGCATCAGTTTTTAGAAAATGTAGCTTGTTACTGCAAAAGCTTTGAAAATAGTTACTGTCACCCTACTGAAAGTTTATAGTATCGTTAACTACTGTTAACTTGTAATCAGTACTAAAAAATCCTATAGCTGCATCCCTAGTAATAAGTAGCTTTTTATTGGGTTACTGGTTTTGTTGTCATTTTGCACATTACACGGGGTTGCAGTGATTCTAAATACATTTGAAGTCTTGCGATGTAGGTATTATAAACTGCAAGTAGAGATTTGTGACTTAATGGTGTTATTGAACCCCCTTACATGTAAAGGTGACTTGCAATGGTGAACAAATAATGTAGTTCCTAATTGAAGTCAGATAATATATCGTGATGTATTTTAAAAAGTAACTGTATAATCCATCTGATTATAACACCATGGATATTCTGAGAGAATATGTGACCCTGGACCACATAACCAGTCATAAGTGTCAATTTTTCGAAATTGAGATTTATACATCATCTGAAAGCTGAATAAATACACTTTCCATTGATGTATGGTTTGTTAGGATAGGACAATATTTGGCCGAGATACAACTATTTGAAAATCTGGAATTTGAGGGTGCAAAAAAAATCTAAATATTGAGAAAATCGCCTTTAAATTTGTCCAGAAGAAGTTCTTAGCAATGCATATTACTAATCAAAAGTTAAGTTTTAATATATTTACGTTAGGAAATTTACAAAATATCTTCATGGAACATGATCTTTACTTAATATCCTAATGATTTTTGGCATAAAAGAAAAATCAATAATTTTGACCCATACAATGTATTTTGGCTATTGCTACAAATATACCCCAGCGACTTAAGACCAGGGTTTCCATTTCAGCATGACAGCACGCTGACATGAAGCTTTTCACTATATGAAATTTGATTTAGTTGTAGTTATATTATCTAGTTTTATTAGACTGTACCAGAGTGAATTTAAGATATTTTTAGAACTAATACACTGAAGACTAAAGTCATATTTTTTATGTATTTTTGCCGTTTACTGAAAATGTGGCATTCAACACTATGCAATAAGGGAATAATAATTTCAATGGCTGGGCCCCTAAAGGACCTCAGCATGTAGTATTTTGCACTGGCAAAACTAGCAATAACCTTTACATTTTGCTTGTTTCACGAATGCCTTTATTCATGAATGAACTTATTTCACTTATATCAAGCCGATCAAGAACTTGTGAAAAAGTACTGTGTGTGTGTGTGTGTGTGTTTTCCTCTGAATGCATCTTTTGTACATTTGAGCATGCACTGAAAGAGTTTTGCTGATGTCACACAGGCTTGTTGTGAGATCTGGTTGGCAGATGTGGGTTTTTAAAGACTGATTACCAAAATCTAGAGAGCAGGATGGCTCAATGTTTATATACAGTATATGACTTACTAATAAGAAATGAAACAAACAATAACTTTACACAATAATTTGTGCAAAATTCTAAAAAATCTTTGAAAATCATCAATTTGTTATTAAATTTGTTGAAAACCAGCCAATTATTAGCTGGTGTCATTATTCGCAAATTTTGGTTTGTCACTAGTTAGGTCATTGTCATTGGCTAGACTGGTTACTGAAGTATTGCTTACGATGATCATAAAAACAACAGCACCTTTTCTGTTAAATACAAAGGCTGATTTTATTGTATTTTATTTTTTATTACTGGTTTTGATAAACTACTTGTACTCTCATTGTTGATCTTCTGTAAATGTGACCATCACCTTGAAAATTAATTTGTCAAACACAGTTTGACAACAATTTGTGCAATTGAAGTCATGAAAAAAGGAATGAATAAACTGTTTTTGTAAACCGTTTTCTGGCATACTACTTTCACTACTTCAATAAACATTCCATACCTGCGAGATAAAATTTATGTTGTGGTTTTCTTCTCTGTCACCTTGCTTATATAGTTATGAATTGATAATAATATAGATAATAGAAAGAATTAATGAGGTTCAATTTAAGACCATTAGCATTGGTCAAGTAACACCTGTCACTATCAGCAATGTGATGTCCTGGATTTTAGCTCTGACATTATTACAGTTAAACGAATAGTTCACCCAAAAATGAAAATTTGCTGAATATTTACTCACCCTCAGGCCATCCAGAATCTAGATGAGAATTTTTTTTTTTTTTTCATCTAAACAGATCTGGAGAAACTTAGCAGTACATCACTTGCTTACCACTGGATCCACTGCAGTGAATGGGTGCCGTCAGAATGAGAGCACAAACAAATGATAAAAACATCACAATAATCCAGTATGTATTCTACATGACTCCAGTCCATCAACTAACATATTGTGAAGCGAAAATCTGTTTGTTTGAAAGAAACAAATTTATTATTAAGACATTTTTAACTTTAAACTGTCACTTCTGACCAAAATATAAGTCCATAATAACGCTTCTTCCAGAGAAAAAGTCCATCCCCTGTTGTCCTCTCACATCAAAATACACCAACATATTTGTTTAGAACTGTTTTGGAGTGTTTTTGCTTGTAAACAGTTCTTGATTTGTGCATATTTCTCTCCTGATTCAGACAAGATGACTTTTTCAGAAGAAAGCAATATTAAAGCTAGACTCGTATTTTAGCTGGAAGCAGTAATTTGAAGTTAAAAACGCCTTAATGATTTATTTGTTTATTACAAACATAGAACTTTTCACTTCACAAGACCTTTGTGATGTTTTTATCATTTGTTTCTGCTCTCATTCTGACGGCACCCATTCACTGCAGAGGATCCATTAGTGAGCAAGTGATGTAATGCAAAATTTCTTCAGATCTGTTCAGATGAAGAAATAAACTCATCTTCATCTTGGATGGCCTGAGGGTGAGTAAATTTTCAGCAAATATTCAGTTTTGGATGAATTATTTCTTTAAAAAAAATGCACATTGCTCCTTTAAATATGTTTTCCCCTATCTATTCATTTGATTGCAATTGTTAAGTTGTTAAGTCTCTGGCATTGTGATATATTTTTAGCTTTGTCTTTAGCTTTGGCTGAGTCTTTTGATTTTATGTGTCATATTTTCCATTTTAACTGTAAAGTTGGTTGGCCGTATTGTGTAAGTGTGAGTGTGTCTATTGAGCTCTAAAAGCAGGCGGAGGTAAGAAGCTTTGAGTGGCAGGCGGTCCTATGGAATTGCTCACAGAGAGAGGCCGGCCCCTCGCTGGATTAAATGGGATAGAAAAGGATTACAATCTGAGTTTCCAGAGACATTTTATAGTAAAATCATGCATGTTGGCAGGCCAGAAGCAGAAGATCACCTTAATATAAAGCTCAACTGACAAGATGCTCCACAGCTACCTGGTCTAAACGTAGGATGAAGAAGCATCAGTGTGGTTTGGAGGAAGACAGTGGCAGGAGTGTAAGGAGTTATGTGCGGCATCATAATCTAATCTTCATATGACAGACTCTTGACCTGCTTTCGTTCAGAGATCACAATCGATGTGTAATTTCATTCTTAAAATGAATTGAATAATTTCCAGATTACTTAAATTTGACGTGCATTAATTGTGTAGTTGTAGATGATCTTTGTAATAAATGACACTGACTGACCATCATATTGGTTATATCTCCAGGTTCAAAGTTATAAATTAACTAGGTTTGTTTTTTGTCTTAAATACAAATAAATATATTTTTTAAATATGTTATAAATTAGTAATTTTAAAAGTGTTAGGAATAGTTAATAAAAATGACAAGTTAAAGCTATTATAATTTGTTCTTTAAAACAAGTAATCGGCTAAATGTGTAACGTTCCTGTCAGTTTTGCACTCATAATTCATGATTTATGATTCTGCAGCAGAAATGCAAATTATGGTCTTATTTTTGTCATTGATTTGTTTTATAGCAGGTAAATTATTTATAATACTGCTTCCTTCTCATTAGGTTATTCTAATTCATTTTCTAATATTTTTATACGTGGGTAATTTTCCAATTAGAGGCACTTGAAGATGTTAGGAATACAGAATCAAAATGACCAGTTAAAGAGTTAGTTCACCCAAAAATGAAAATTCTGTCATTAATTACTCACCCTCGTGTTGTTCGAAACCCGTAAGACCTTCGTTCATCTTCGGAACACAATTTAATATATTTTTGATGAAATATGAGGGCTCTCTGACCCTCCCATAGACAGCAAGGTAACTACCACGTTCAAGGTCTAGAAAAGTACCAAGATGATCGACAAAGTAGTCCGTGTGACATCAGTGGATCAACTGTAAAGTTACGAAGCTACGAGAGCCACACGAGCCACACGCTCGCGTCATAATACTGTCGGGAACGCGCGTCCAAAGTGACGCAGTAGAGACGAAAATGTGGAATAAAGTCGTTATTTTTGTTTTCTTTGCGCACTTCACTTTATTCATTCTAATGATCACGGTCCTGTGTTATAATCTACAATGCTGCTTATTTCTAGATGGATATTACAGTGAAATGAAAAGTATAACACTTTATTTTACAGCCTCTGTTATATGTAACATAAATTATAAATAATTACATGCAACTAACCCTAAATCAAACCATAATCCTAACCCTATAGTAAGTACATGTTAATTAATATTACTCACTACTTAAATGTATAATTATAGTGTAACAAGGACACCTTAAAATAAAAGTATGTCAACAGGCATGTCTGAGAAAGATGTGGCCGAAATCGAATAACAAGTTCATAAGGGAAAAAATGATGACTTCTACCAAATAATAGAAAAAAAATATATATTTGTTTGACTGATTTTCCAACAAACACAAAGATAAAGCCATGTTTTTAATGAACATATGTGACCCTGGAGCACAAAACCAGTCTTACGTCACTTGGGTATATTTTTAGCAATAGCCAAAAAAAAACCCGGCACGCTTCACAGCTGGGCTGTCTTCGTACCGCGGAGACGAACAGTGGAGAGAAAGGAAAACCAAAAAACTGTTCAAAAACGAAAATAAAACACGGAAGAAGGAGCGCCGCTTACTGTTTTGGTCAGTCGTTCTGTCACAGTTCACACACACGAGGAACACGGGAACGAAGGAGCGAGGAGACACGGAGTACAAAACACGAGACAGAGAAACTGGAAGACGGAGCACATAGGGAGCAAAGACACACACAAAACCTGGCCTAGAGTCTGACATATGCATTGTTAAGAACTTCATTTGGACAAATTTAAAGGCGATTTTTTTGCACCGTCAGATTCCAGATTTTCAAATAGTTGTAACTCGGCCAAATATTGTCCTTCCCTAACAGACCATACATCAATGTAAAGCTTATTTATTCAGCTTTCAGATGATGTATAAACCCTTATGACTGATTTTGTGGTCCAGGGTCACATATATAAAATTTCAATGCTATGGTGAATCTATGAAACCAATATGACTAAAGTTTTAACGTTATTAATTGAAAATGATTCATTTCACATTTGAAACGGATGGTCACATTGAAGAACTTATCAAGAGTAGCATCATGTTTGTTCATCTTGGCTCAAAGCCACTTAATAGGAACAGTTTTTCTCTCCTGAAGCTTTAACTATTTTAGTCCAGTTATTTACCTCTGTGGTAGATAGAAGCATAAAAAGCAGGATAATGTATATCCAGAAGGTTGTTGTCACAAAATAATCCTCTTCAGGGAGTGCCCACATCCGGTTCCATCCTAATAGAGACACAGATCATTTTGTCATTGCAACAGAATGTGCTTTTACTTGACTCTTATTTTACCATATTGCAAGATACCCAAGCTTTTTCTTGGTCTAACGTTTGTTGGTTAGCATGCTCATCCTGTTTTCTCACTTATAAGTGTGTCAAAGAGGGAAAGCCCAGTTTCTGGAACAGCCTTAGGCGACTCACAGTGGAGAAACTGGCTTTAGCCAGACATTTTGGCTCAGAGGAACAGAGTCTCCTGGGGTCTGCAGGCGGTCTATCATCCTCCACCAGTCTGCTGTCCTCCATACCCTCAGGACAGCCGCACTCGCTGCCCAGGTATCAGTCCACCGGTAGATGTAACCTGTGCTGCCAAACCGCCCATCTCTCGGGAGGAGGTCTGAACCTCTCAGCTCCGGCCGTTTATGACTCTGTGATTATGGGTAAGGCTCATCATGTCCCAAAGACATCTACTGTTTGGCATGACAAGGCCAAACACTGTCTTACAGTGTTTAATTCTGAAACCAAATTAATCTATCCTGTTTTGTCTATTATAAATGAAGAGAACTGTGCAGATGGTGTCGAAACCCTAGTCGAAGATCAACACCATACATGCACAGCTTGCAACACCTCATCTCTAGCATACCCGTGTTCATGCTGCCCACCTGGATGTGGCCTCCATTCCCAGACAGCCCCCTCCAGCCCTCTGCTTCAACGGCACCACTCCATAGATGCCACCCGCTCTCATCCAGCTCTGGTGTTCACAAAGCAAAACAGCCTGGATGAGCTGAGGTCAACCATCCATACCGTTGCCAGTAGTATGGACCAGAGCACCAGTGACGCTCGAGATCTCAGGCAGAAGATGGTAGAGGCAACTGAGAGAATGACAGACAGTGTAGAGGAAAACGCCCAGGCATTGAGTCTGTTGGTGGAAGTGGTGGACAAACTGCAGGGTCTTATTATTGCTAGCAAATCTCCAGGAGTGACTTTCTAGATCCCAACACATCTCAAAAATGGCAAGTGTGCCCAACTTGCCTGGCCAGCCGATTGCGCCAGCCAAGAAATCTTTCAGCAACACTCCTCATGTCTCATCCTCCATCTCATCGTCTTCATCTTCAACCACATCATTGTTTTCCTCCTCTTCTTTAAGCTGTAACATGGATTTTTCTCATGTAGCACCACAGTGCAACTCATGCAAGTCTTCATCATGCCAGACCAGAAACCGGTCTGTAACACCAGGAAGTAAAACTGGACAGACTTCCCTATCAAACAGTTTGACGACCTCCACTCCTAACGGTGACTGTAATACAATACTGTGCCTCTCTAGCAAGAAGAAAAAGTCGAAGATGAGGAAATAAGAGTGACTGTGTTCCCACTTCTCTCTCCTCACTTTACTCTTTGCTGAAATTGCTTGTTTTGACTTTACCGAATGCTGTGATGTTGTTCACTACAATGGAACTACACTACAAACAGGCAATTACTTGATCTTTTTCTTATTTGTATCTCCTCTTCATCTCATCCACAATCAAGATCCATGGAATGATTCATTGATTGGTGCTTGTGCCTTCAAATTAAAAACGCTGCATTCTTCATCTGAGGCTCATTCATCAACCCATTCATCAACCCTATGTGTCTTTCCCAAACTCTAAGTTCCTCTTTGACCTCTGTCACACTTTTAGTTTAGGTCAAGTCAGGCATGTTTCTGTTTGAGATGACTGGATTCTGCAATATCATTACCGCAATGTCCATCCTCCTAATATTTCATCATAACATGATCTCCACTGCACCCACAGCCTTCCTCCACTCATGTGCAGGAGTAAGATCTTCTGTGGGAATCACCATGTGATGCCTGTTGTCATTGACAACCAACTGATTGACTATTCTTGTGTGTTTTCACAATTTTAGGGGGTAACTATTAGGAAGAATGAAAGAACGGGGAACATCTTTATTGCAAGGGTGATACATGGAGGACTGGCAGATCGCAGTGGTAAGTAACCTTTTTTTACTTTTTAGTAAGTAAACTTTTTTATATACTTTTTGTTCTTTGAGCTCATACTTATTAAGTGTTCTGATAGGTTTAATCATGTAATTAAACTGATGCAAAAAGTTAAAGTGGTGATGAAACGGAAGTAGCATCAGATCATTTCTTCAGAATTGTAATGTACAGTACACCCATGTGAAACAGGTTATCAAAAAAAGAAAAAAATGTATGGAGGAACTTGGTTCTATCCATCCGTTGTTGATTGGATGTCAATTTTAAGAAAGGGTTGGGGTTTAAGCAGACTAAATGATTGGAGAAGTCCATCATACGTCACCAATCCTTTCGATGGAAGATTATGATATTTTAAGAATTATGAGGTTAAAACATGTATGGATGAATTGTTCAAAATAAGATCAGTAACACACTTAGAAATTGGATAGGGTGAGTTTTAATTTCATGCTGACTTTAAAGGTGAAGTGTGTGTTTCTGAGCCATTAACACCACAACGTGATAATTTTGTATTCTCTAATGTGTGTGTGTGTGTGTGTGCCATTTAGGACTTCTTCATCCTGGCGACAAGCTGGTGGAAGTGAATGGACAGAAAGTGCGGGGACTGCAGCCCGAGCGCGTCATTCAGACGCTGGTAAAGTCAAGATTAAAACCTCTTTTTGTGTTTCTTATAACGTTCCCCACTCTCTTCCAGTTACATAATATCTAAGACTTTCAAACCATTCCCTACTCTTATAATGACCATATCTATTCATGCAGTGTGCACACTTTTATAGGTACAATCTCAGGGAAATATTCTTTTTAAAGTGATCCCTAATTCACCACAACCTGCCAACAGCCAACCAGCCATAAGTGCACTGTATTTAATAAATATATTTATAATATTCTACAAATATATTTAATAAATGAATACATTTAATAAATACTATATATTGTATAAATACTACAGACCAATTTGGAGTAGACGTCACAGTTACGTCACTTGCAGCTGCGCACGCATTGTGGTGGCAGAAAAACACTGGGAACAAGAGGAGGGAAACGGGTAAAATCCACGGAATAAGAGAAAATATGTATTGTTGTGCCTTTGGATGTCAGAATCGGAATGCAAATAATTTTTATAAAATACTGTCGTCAAAGACACCATTTGAAGCTAAATGCAGATGTTTAAACAGACAGACTATGGATGAAACCTGCTATGATTACCCTACTGTTAAAGCATAAATTTGATTTAAAAAGTACATAATATTCACATATGCAGTTCATAGGGGACATATTCTGTTAGCCTACAGTTACAGCATGAAAAAGCTATTTAAACCTATAACATTGACCTATTTTATCTCACAATTCTGACTTTTTTTCTCGCAAATGCAAGTTTAAATATCCTACTTCGGACTTTAGAACTCAATTTAACTCAACAATTGCAAGTTTGTCAATTCTGAGGGGGGAAAAAGCCAGAAGTGTGGGATTATAAACTCATGATTCTGAGCTGAGGGGAAAAGAGAGAATGACGAGTTGATTTTCCTTATCAGAATTGTGAGATATAATCTCGGAATTGCGAGAAAAAAGTCAGAATTTTGAAATACAAACCCAAAGTTACCTTTTTCATTCTTTTATTCCATGGCTTCTGTAGACTGCTACTTTAAAACTGTCATTTTCTGCCACCAGATAGAATCCGCCCACAAAAAAATGTCATCACTGTTTGCAAACACCAAATTGGTCTATATATTTAATAAATACTATATAGTGAGTTCCCTTGCTGTGTTAAAAGAATGACTTATTAAAAAAGTAAACAAAGAAAAAGTTATTGTTAATTGTCTCTCTCTCCTATTAGCTATATATGAGAGCCATGGTGGATTACAGTCCTCTGCAAGACCCTGCGATCCCCTGCCCAGATGCAGGCATGGCTTTCAGTAAAGGTGACTTGCTGGAGATTGTAGACCAGAGGGACATCCGATGGTGGCAGGCCAGGAAACTCCACAGTGCCTCATTGTGTTGTGGCCTCATACCCTCCACTAACCAATTCAGATAGTCAGTTTTGAATTATGCTAAGTTTAAGTTTTTTCAAAATTATGCCATTGATTGATTTTTGACCAAGACTGATGTTTATTTCCTTGTTTTGCAGTAAGCAAAGAGAGTTATGGTGGTCCCAACCTTATCAAGCTCACACCTGCATCAGACCCTGTATGTTATAGCACACACATACACACACACACACACACACACACACACACAGATGTATGAATTTCTCTGCACTCTTTAAGATGTTAGTTGGCATCATAAGCCTCTTAACCCTGCCCTCTCTCCATCCTGATCTAATTACTTTAAAGAAGCTTGAAAGTGAGCTGTTCTTGGCATGGTCCTTCCTTCATGACTGATTGACTAGTCCTGTCCACCTTATGCTCAACCATTAAGGTGAAAGAAGGATAGATACTATTATTTCTAAACACCAGGTTCTTGTGCATATCCTTCTGAGGAATTAGAAACAAGCGTTTGAAGTTTGCAAGGTCCCTGTCAAACAAGTCCCTGAAACATTTCGGGCACAATTCAGCACAGATTGCTCAGTGTAATGCAGGTTTTGCGTAGAGGCTATTATTGAAGGATGGAGCAGTTAAAACTATATAAGACTTGACGACAATCCTGCAGCACATGACATGATGTTTTAAACATCATTTAAAATTGCAGTAGCAGAAACCGCTCATTTATATTATCTCAAGGTCAGAGAGAGTCATTCTTAATTAAAAAGTCATCTTTACATTTGTAATAATAAGCTTAACCCAGAAAAAATAAATCGAATTAAAGAATGCTATGACCACTTATGATGTACTAATTGCAGTCTGTTCATATGATTACCCACCATGTTGCATTAATATTATTAATATTTATTAATTACTAGTCTAATTCTTTGTCATTTTCTTTGCTTTGATATCCAAAGTGAGCGCAGCAGATATGGGTATGTATCTTTTTTTTTGTCTTTCCCTGTGATTTTTCTGTTTATGTTTACTTGTTTTTGTCTATTACGACTTGTTTTGTCTATTAGGAATTGATTGTAATGGGTGTGCATGAAGTAAATAGATAATGGATAAAATATTAGTTGTGTAGTGCTGGGTGAGTGTCTTGAGTGTAACTCTCTTTGTTCTAAAGGAGAAGAGGAGATAATGGATGAGAACACATGCATTGAAACAGGTGATTATCCCACAGAATCCATGTCTTCATTTATTTAACTTATTATTCTGTGTGGTAATATAGGAAAGCCCATTTCTGCCACAGATTTAAAAAAATATATATAATGACTTGTAATCTTAAAATTCTGACTTTATTTATTGCCATTCTGAGTTTTTATTTAGCAATTTTGAGTTAACATCTCGCAATTCTGACTTTTTTTTTTTTTCAGAAATGTGAGTATATGTCTCGCAATTTTGCATTTATCTCTCACAGATCTGAGAAATAAACTCTGAATTGCAAGATATAAACTCATAAAAGTCAGAATTGTGAGATAAAAAAGTGACAATTGCCTTTTTAATTGTTTTATTCCGTTGCTGAAACAGGCTTCCATAGTAATAGAATGGGTTGTATGAACAATTTTAGCACAATGTTGAATTCATTTATTTGTTTTTACAGATGAAGAAGATTTTGAGTTCGGTAGGTAAGTCTTTTCTGAGGAAAGAGCATTTCACTGAATGAGAGAATAATTTAGATTTTATATAGATTTGCTGATTTAAAGATTTGTTATTAAAACGTTTGCCAATGGTCTTTACATTGACCCACTCTTTGTTTTGTCCAGGGTCAGAGGAGGGTGAGAATGGTGAACACATGCAGGGATTATATATAGGTATGAAATCTGAATGATGAATGTAAATGATAAATTTCAATTTCGGCTCATATGAACGCATACACATATATGAAAAGTGAATTGTTTAATTGTTTGAATCAGTGGGGTTCCGATACAGTCTGCGCGTGTGGAGGAGGAAATCATACAGCAAACGAAAGCCGTCATGTTATTCCTGTGGGGTCAGCAGCTGCTATAACACCTCAGCCACCATTTGTGAAGAGGTGCTCCACTACCAGCGCCACATAGACGATCCCCCCCGTCTCATTGTGCTCATTGGTATGGTCCTCTATGTGCAGGGTTATCATATCCTTGCATGAACTGACAATAACTAACAATCATGTGTCTCACTGGCTGATTTAAATATGTCCCATTAAAGCCTCAATACTTTTCCATATTTCCACAGGTCCATCAGGAGTTGGTGTAAACGAACTACGCAGGAGGCTAATCAAAATCAACCCTAATACGTACCAGGGACCAATATCTTGTATGTTGTCCATATGATCCCTTTAATCTCTGACTTAAAGGTGCTGTAAGCTAGTTTTTTGGAATATCGTAAAAAAAAAATATCCAGCCTACCCTCATATATCACTGAAACTTTCTACATTATGTAGAAGCAGAAAGAGTAATAAGTATTTCAAACAAGGCACTGAAATTGTGTTTGGACGGCTAGATCTTAAAGAGTGACTGTGTGTTTGAAGTTAACAAACGTCTGAAATTGTTAACAGCATCTAACATTATTTAACAAAACAATCTGATGTTACAGCATGTCTCTTGTTTTGCTCCAGACACAACAAGGTCCCAAAAAATGGGTGAAAAGAATGGGCGGGAATATAACTTTGTGACCAAAGAAGTGTTTGCGTACATGGTGGTTAATCACAAGTAATCTTTTTGTTTATGTTTAAATATAAAAATAAAAAAAACCATATATATAATTGATGATCTGTTCTTGTGATTCAGCTTACTTTGGATTGTTTTTTGTGTTTTTAACAATATCCAGATTTCTTGAGTATGGAGAGCATAATGGACACATGTACGGCACCAGCTTAGACTCAGTCAAAGATGTTTTGGACAATGGAAAAATATGTGTTATTGACCTTGAACCTCATGTAAGTGTCATTAATGATTATTAAAACCACACTTGTGTTTTTATCATTAGTTAGGGTGCAAACAGTGATGCACCTGCACATATCTGTTTATTCCAGTGCATTCATTCAGTCAGAACCAAAACGCTGAAGCCCTACATCATATTTGTGCGGCCCCCGTCCCCAGCACGCATGAGACAAACAAGAAAAGACCCACATTTTCTTGCCAATAGCTACATTAAGAGATGCTTTCATGTAAGATATGCATTTGATATTTCTTGTGGTACCTTTGTTTCTGATAATAGATTGATAAGCAGCTATGAACTGAAAGAAAAGAGTGTGTTCATAAATTCTGGTTATGACATGTAACATTGTCCCACTGGTCTGCTCAGGATAAAGACTTTGAGGAGATTGAGGAAGCAAGCAGGACCATGGAAGCCAAGCATCGTCAGTACTTTGACTGTGTGATTGTGAACGATGACCTGCAAGATTCATGCATGGATCTGTTCACGGCTATACAACATGCTCAAGAAGAACCACAGTGGATTCCTGCCAGCTGGTTTGCTCCTGATCATCTATGACAGACAGACATGCATAAGAACAAACAAGGGAATTTTTGAATGGTTATAATTAATGTAAAAGAACTGAATTTTGAAAAAAACGAATGCCTTTGTGTGAAGTTTAGGGAAAATTAACTTTCATGTGAACCCCTAAGTAAAATCCTGTTTGTAGGATTGCCTTGTCACCAGCAATCGTTTGGATTATCATGGTCCATACTAGTACATAGTACATACAGTATACTATAAACACATATTTAGGCATTGAGGGTCTTCACTAGATGTCTTATGAGATTTATAGGTTTATTTCGGGTGATCTGAAGTATGTTTACACTAGCGTAGAAGCAATTTTTTGTGAATGAAGAAATGTAAGTGTTATTTATGTCTTACAAGAACTGTCAAAAACTGCATCTGTTACAGTTTAATGTCATATCACAAGTGTATGATACCAATATATAATATTTTTGAGTTATATACAAATTTAGCCCATGCATGTGCTTAAGTTAAGTTGCAAATATGGCCAAGTCAAAAGAGCTCGCACAAAAGCTATAGAGAAGAAAATGTTTTATTACATTTGGCTACAAGAAGATTTCCAAGTCACTAAAAGATGCTTCCTAGAGATGCAGCTGGTAGCCTTATTCATAAGTTTCAAATGTGTTGTACTAGAAAAACTTTGAGGGCATTAAAGAAAAAGCACAGTATCATCAAGGGGAATAAAATGTTCGATCAGATCGAAAACACTTGATTTACTGCCAAAGACTTGCAAGAAAACCAGATGAAAGGAGGAAAAAACATTTAAATGGAGAGTATAAGAAGAACACTAGACAAGCATGGCCTTCATGTTGGGACACCTTACTGCTTTCTGTTACAGGAATGGAAATCTTGACTGTATGAAGGACATCATGGATTCTTTGAAGTATCCGACTGTTTTGGCAAAGATTGTGATGCCTTCGGTGCAGAGACTGAAGCTTGATGATCGATGGACTTTCTAGCAGGGTAAACATCCTTAAGTATACATCCAAATCTACTGAAGCTTGGTTCAGTTGTAGAATGTTCTTGAGTGTTCAATCTCTAGATTTAAATCTCATTCAAATATTTGGTGGAATTTGAAGAAAGCAGTGGCAACGTGAAAAAAGTCTATCAGTGATCTGGAAGCTTTTGCACATGGGTGAAGATTTCAGTAGAGAGGTGTCAGAAGCTTGTGTGCACTTAGAGGCAACATTTATTAGAGGTTATAAAGAATAAAAGGTTCTCTGCAAAATTTGACTTTTGGGGTATTGAATAATTTAGATTTTTTTTCATCAACTTCACATTATCAGAATCACTCAAATGTGTATTAATAAACTTTCTAAAATAGTTTACTGATGCCTTGGTTAAACTGTTTTCATAAAATGTTGTTCACGGCAGCAGAATGTTTTGCAGGTCAAGGGGGTTGAATCATTTTGATTGCAAGTGTATATGGTTATTTTTCCAAACTTTTTTTTTTCTTCCTCTAGATGAGTTGTTTTTCCAATTAACTTTTGTGTGTGTGTGGTGTGGTAGATTATAGATTTATTGATTTGTAATCAGAAGCCTTGATTTTCAATCTCTATAGTTTTTTTTTTTTTTTTGCGCTGTCCTCACTCACCGATCTATGCCACACTAATTCCCTCCTTGGCAGCTGCACGTCTGTGAGGATTAAGCCCAGGATTAGACAGTTTGACTGCACAGCCAAGACTCTCCTCATCTCACACCAACAACTACTGCGCCACCATGACTCCAGCCAGGCAAGAATGGGAAGAAAACAAACGGTAAATTATGCCACTCAGGATTATAGCAGATCTTTAGCATTAGTCATTAAAGATAAGAAGCGTGTGCTTTGATTGATATGTCAAGATAAAAACACAGAGCACTGGATTTCGGTCGCTCCGTACTAAGCCTTTGCCTAGACTAAACCTAATGTGTGAAATTTATGCCTTTTTGTGTTGATTATTAGAGCGAGCTGTGTAGAATTTAGATAATTTTTATTATTATTTGATCTGAATGGTAATATAAAGCTGTCAGAGTTAGTTGACTGGTCTGTTGACATTTACAAGGGATAGACTCACTAAAGTCCCGTTTTTCTCACTTACTATTCATCTCCTTAACATACCTTAGTTCCCCTTCAGGAACTCGAGCTGCGTCGAGATTCGCTTTGGGAACGCCCTTGCGTGACCGCGTTCTGAAGCACGTGTCAAATCAGTCCAATGGAGCAGCGAGACATCACGAGCAGGGTGACATAAGCACCAGAAAGTATAAAAGCGCATCCAGCAGAGCGCAAACCAGCTTCTGCTCTTCAGTAGCGCTCTGTGTATGTGTCTGTCCCGGAGAGAGAGCCAGGCACTTCATTTATCTTCCTCCGAGGAGGTAGAGGTGATGAGTGTCGAGACAGAGGAGACTGTGGACTCGCCACCGCAGTCC
>NW_015553581.1:673909-675951 GCF_001515605.1 Sinocyclocheilus anshuiensis
GGTTACATACGTAACCTAGAGACGTTATTTATCAACTGGGCTTTTGTGTTGTGTATCCAGTGTCATGTGTTTGCATACATACTGTGTGACCATGTGACCTGTTTATAATGTGGTATAACCAGATATTGCACTGGACTGTGATCACAATTGATTTAAATCACCTCTTAAACTTGCTTGGTCTGGATATCATACTTCAACATGTTTTGGTGACTTACTGTAATTATATCTATCTGTCTATCTATCTATCTGTCTATCTATCTATCTATCTATCTATCTATCTATCTGTCTGTCTGTCTGTCTGTCTGTGTGTGTCTGTCTGTCTGTCTGTCTGACAGACAATATTTGTTATTTTTTCAACATTTTATGTATTATTAATTTCTTAATGATTAATTTCTATTTACAATATTTACGTTTTTGATTGTGAGTTTGCTTACTGTCATTGACTTGCGAAGTAGTTAAAAGTGAGCACTTAAGTCAAGCAGAAAGAAGCAGTTCAGTCAGTGTTGTTTACCTAACTGGCCTCATAATCTTCTCTCAGTAAAGTGCTATATCCAGCATGAGGCTAATTTAAAGCTGCATGCTCACTGTATGCTCACACAAACACTCTATATATTGACTTCAATTGGAAGAAGTGAAATGAGTCTCATTTTCTTTGTTTCCATTCAGTCCTGATTTTCGGGTGTGCGACATCAAGACACCAGTGGTCAGTTATCCGTGTTGAACATCTGAACATGTGAACAGGAAGTTATAAATTAATTAAATTTAAATTAATCAGTTATATTATTTGGCTTAGCTTTAGTAACCCCAAAGCCTGTAATAATTTCTATTGTACTTGGATTTCTAATCTAATTACTATAAAGGACAAGTGTAAACTGTAGACAAAGCTGAGTGTCCTGTTTCTGCCCCTTTACACAGACAAAATGCCAAGTGTCAAACCGAAGAAAAAGAAAACCAAGAAGGAGATTAGTGAAGTTGAGGAACCTCAAGGTAATGATACTTATAAATTCTTTATTTGATCTTAACAAGTTCGCATTTTTATCCAGACTATATAAAACTCGAGTGATAGGGCTACTGTCATATACTGTACATTTTTATGTGCTTGCTGCTGGGCAAATACATTCTTATGAAAGCAATTTAAGTGTAGTCCATTGGTGTAACAGCTACCTCTGCAGGTAGCAATTAGAATAGTTCAAATACCCAGGTTTAGTGTTTGCAGCACATATTTTGTAGTTAGTCCTTTTCTTTCCAATAAACAACAGCAGGACCCGAGCCAGCTATAGAAATGGAGGGTCTGGAGAGCCACAGAGAGCCGCTGACCCCTGAGCCTCCGGACAATCCACCACAGAAGAAGAAGAAGAAAAAGAAGGCACATACTTTGGGTAAATACAGTAATTTATTCACATTTCATTTATGTATGTTATTTTCGTCTTTTTAGATGAATTGTTTTTTATTTAATTGTGTTAAAAGATGAGAGTGAACAACAAGACCTTTCAAATGGAGATGTTCAAGAGCCCCATACAGATGATGAGGAAGTCACCAAAAAAAGCAAGAGAAAAAGGTGAGAGGCAAAAACGTTGAATAGAAAAGAAAGTGAATACATCTAAATGCAGTAGTTTAGTTTCATAGCAGTTGTGATTATATGACTTTTTCTGCTGAGAATAAGGTCCACTTCTTTTTGAAGGAAGGCTAAGATGATAGAAAACCAGCCTCATAATGAGCTCGGTGTGGAGGAGGAGGACATCATCACCGATGTGCACGCACCCATATCTCAGCGCTCTCTGTTCTCAGCCCCTCTGGGTCACAGTCATCCGATGGGAAAAGTGTTTGTAGAAAAGAACCGTGAGTTTCATTGTGAGATATATACATGTAGTGATACTTTCATTATACATTAATATACTGTATGCAAACAATGTTAGTTATTACATTAATTAAGAGACAATGAGTGTACTTAATGTCTAGAAAATAAATTATATTTTTTTATTTTATTATTTATTTATAAACTATTATATATATATATATATATATATATATACAGTGGGTAC
>NW_015553581.1:676011-693642 GCF_001515605.1 Sinocyclocheilus anshuiensis
GGAATACTTTCCGTACCCACTGTATATATATATATATATATATATATATATATATATATATATATACTGATTTATGTTAAATGTATATATATATATACAGTATTATGTGAAGTATGTGGACCTTTTATTGTCCTCATTTGTAAGTCGCTTTGGATAAAAGCGTCTGCTAAATGACTAAATGTAAATGTAAATGTAAATGTATATTATATATAAATGTAGCCAATAAAATAGGAAAATAAAATAAAGCTAATAAAATGGTGTATGACCTCTGACCCAGGCCGCTTCCAGGCGACTGATCGTTTGGATTTATCCCGTGGCCATATGGAGGAGTACATGGAGGTCAGACCCATGTGGAATACACGAGATGTCGCCATGAGGGTCCACAGCGGCTTCAGGTGGGCTTGGTTGGGAGATGGTCTCAAATAGTCTAATAGCTCTTATCAACTCTAATGTGTTTCAGTTTCATAACAGGGTTTCATGAGTTTGTCCAGTACTCATCATGGCCATGTCCTTATCATGTGGTTTTCTTTTTGGAGCTTGATGACTTGTTATGTGCTAAAATTGTTGTTGTTTTCTGTGTAGGATCATTGGACTGTTCTCTCATGGATTTCTGGCAGGATATGCGGTGTGGAACATCATTGTAGTGTATGTGTTAGCTGGAGAGCAGATGACCACTCTACCTAACCTTCTCCAGCAGTACCACAGTCTGGCTTACCCAGCACAGTCTCTGCTCTACCTGCTTCTGGCCATCAGCACCGTGTCTGCCTTTGACAGGTGTGTGGACACGGAGTAAGAACACAAGTGTCAATACAAGCAACAACAGTACAAACAATACATAATCATACTCCAAGCAATTTAAAATTTCAATGAGCAAACTTATTGATTCCAGTTTAATAAATTAGTCCTTCACCAGGGATTCCCATACATTTTGTCAGCCGATCCCCTTTAACATTGAGATTTTAAGTTAATATTTAAATACTTTAACAACACATTTGCATGTTTATGATGTTGATTAATGGTCACATGACATGCAGTTAAACTAAGAAAATATATATATTTTTTTTAGTAAGTGTTTTATTTTGATTGTTTTTATTTTAAAGTAATTAGTGTTCATTACATTTTCATTATTTAATTATTTATTACGTTTTCATCAACTCACGAACCACCATGTGTTTGCAAACCCCAGTTTGGGAAAACCTGCGCTAAGATCGAATCATTGACTTACAAGACAACTGATAAGTGAATGTTTCAAAACTAACTGTTGTATAATTTCTTGATCTGAGTGTTTGAAAATGTGACTCATGTTCAGAGTGAGTTAGCTGTACCCTCTTTACATCAGGGTGAATCTGGCCAAAGCCTCCATGGCTCTTCGAGGATTTCTCACTCTTGATCCAGCGGCTCTTGCTTCCTTCTGTGAGTGAAAATCAATAAACTGTATCAACACAACACTTACCTCTTACCAGAGTTATTATAGTTTACTAAAACTAAACACATTAAAAAGAAAAGAAAGAAAAAAACATATAAAAAACTTTTTATTTATTTCAGCTAGTCGTTAAGGCAATGTTTCTCATTTTAATCTCAATACTAAAATAACACTGCTTCTGACAACACAAAGACAGAAATGGCTTTTTTGATTAAACCTTCTGTCTGTCTTTTTTGTCCTATAGTATACTTTGCTGCTCTCATCCTGTCGCTGAGCCAGCAGATGACCAGTGATCGTATACATCTCTACCCCACAGCCAATGAAACACTTTGGTGAGTTTGTCAATCTAGGCGTACACTCTTAAAAATAAAGGTGCTTCACGATGCCATAGAATAACCTTTTTGTCTAAATGGTTCCATAAAGAACCTTTAAAGGGGTCATCTGATGCGATTTCAATTTTTCCTTTCTCTCTGGAGTGTTACAAGCTCTTGGTGCATAAAGAAGATCTGTAAAGTTTTTAGCAGCATCATATGACCCCTTTAACATCTGAAGGACCTTTCTGTTTCACAAAAGGTTCTTTGTGGCAAAAGAAGGTTCTTCAGATTACAAAAAGGTAAGAAAGAGATGGTTCTTTAAAGAACCTTTGACTGAATGGTTCTTTGTGGACCCAAAAATGGTTCTTCTATGGCATCGCTTGAAGAACCTTTTGAAACACCTTTATTTTTAAGAGTGTAATATAATCCAGCATAATATCCTTAAAACATTACTGCAACAATCACTGTATCATCCTGTAATTTGAATTGATCTGTAGCACAGGGTTGTGTACTTCACTAAATCACATGCAGTGATTGGTGTTTAGGCCCCCAGGTTCAGAACATCAGATTCTACAGCCCTGGATTGTGGTGAACCTGGTCGTAGCTCTTCTGGTTGGTCTGGCCTGGGTGTTTGTTGCTACACGACCGGACATGGACTACACTGAAGGTAAGTAGACCTATACAGAATGTGTATGATGTAACAGCTGTAGTTAATGGTGTGTGTGTTTGTGTTTGTGTGTGTGTCTGTGTGTCTGAGTGTCTGTGTGTCTGTGTGTGTGTTTGTGTGTTTGTGTGTGTGTGTGTCTTATCCTATTCATGTGTCTATTGTCAATTATCTTATTCCTCTATAGTCTACATCCTAACATAAGCACTTTCTTTACTGTCAGAGTTTTTAATGGCGATGGAGGTGGAGGAGTATCCACGTCATGAGAAAAATGAGCTGGCAGCCTGACACTGACACTGATACATGATTTACATTTATCAATAATCAGAAATTAACATTGTTTTGTGCTAAATGTTTTGAAGTAAACATTTCGTATATTACTGTATTGTTGGGCTTGTTATACTGTATACTGTAGATTATAACCGTGTAAACATATGAATAAACTTTTTTGTTAACTTTCCTGTTTCACTGTTTTTGCTGATCTTCTAAGTGTATATTAGAAGTACGACCTAGCTTTTTTTGCAGTCCACTTAAATCGTCCTGTGATGTGTTGAATTCTTAACATTTTTTTACAACACAGATATTTCATATCTATGGATTCATAAGAACTATTTATATTATAATTATTCAACAGTTAGAAAAATGTTGTTTAAAGTACTTTTACCAGAAGTATTGTATTGCATACTGCAGGTATAACATGCCGTTTGTAAGTTGCTTTGGATAGCTAATAAAAGTGTGTGCCTGCTTGAATAAATGCAAATAAATGTAGGACACTCCTGTCGATCACTTGATGTTTCATGTCAAATACCCCTTTACAATTAAACGCATCACTAAAGAGCACATAGGCCTATACACAAACACAGCACAAAATTGCCTTTTAATACTGTCATTTCTAACTAGATGTTAAAGGAGTGAAATAATTCTTGATGATGTAAGATATAAGAAGACTGCAATGGACTGTTAGGACAGCTGAAAGGATAATTGGTGTGCACCTGCCCAACCTTGAGGACTTGTACAAATCCAGAGTGAAGAAGCGGACAGGTTACATCATCACAGACCCCGGCCACCACCTGTTTGCATGTATCCCCTCAGGCAGACGTTACAGATCTCTGCATTAGAACATCTAGATAAACACAGTTTTCCCCCATGACATCTCCAGCTTAAACAGCTAACAGAGAAATCACCACCTGTCATCTATAATTCATTTCTTAATAACTAATTATAGTCTCTGTCTCAAGTATTATGTAAATAATTATACATATTTTTATTTATACAGCTGTATATACAGTAAATAATGCACAAATCTGTACATAAATCTTCGGTTACACTTTACTTGAAGGGGTGTGCATAAGACTGACATGACACCTTCATAATCATGACATGACACGTCATGAATATGAAGGTTTTTTATGCATGTTTATGACAACTGTCATTAAGTGTCATTCGCTCAGTTATGTCATTTTTAATGCAAAGATGACATTATTTGACCTAACCCTAACCTAACCTAACCCTACCCCTACCCTTACCCCTAACCATAGCCCATAACAAAGACATCTCAAACAATGTCATCTTTGCATTAAAAATGACATAACTGAGCGAATGACACTTAATGACAGTTGTCATAAACATGCATAAAACCTCCTTCATATTCATGACATGTGTCATGTCATGATTATGAAGGTGTCATGTCAGTCTTATGCACACCCCTTCAAGTAAAGTGTTACCAAATCTTCTGTTCCAGATGCATACCACAATATTATTATTATTATTATTTTTTCCTTAGTCTTATTTAAATGTTATTTCTGTTCTCAATGTCATTTATGTATGTATGTGTTTTTACCAAGAGCTCCACACACTTGGCGAATAAAGAGTGAATTGATGACAACACAGAGGGCGCAATTTCCAAAGGAATGCGAGACAGAAAGTGCATCTAGACGTATTTTTTCAGTAATGCATTCTTTCAGCGTATATTACGTGTGATAATTCATTTTGATTAAAGAAACATTATTGTTGGTAGGAAAAATGAGAGGAAGAAATATATAGTGATAAAGGTTGTTTATCTGTTGCTTCATGTTCAACTTATTAAACGTAGCATTTTGTTATTATACTGTAATGCTTAGATCGCTGGTTAAATCATTAACAACTACAACGACAACAACAACAAAAAGTAATATATTGTGGAACTCTTTCATACACGCTACAAAAGTGTTTGTTTTTGAAAGAAGTCGTCTCTTGCTTACCAAGGCTGCATTTGATCAATATTAATTTCTCATATTGTGAGGTATTATTACGATTTAAAATAACTATTTTATATTTAGATGCATTTTAAAATATTAAGAAACTCAAGAAACAGTTTTATTATAAATTCTGAAAAAAATAATGCTGCTTAATATTTGTGTGGAAACTAAGATACGCTACCATTCAAAAGTTTGAGGTAAGATTTTATACATTTATTTTATTTGTTCAAAAGTGACAATAAAGACATTTGTTGCAAAATATTTCTATTTCAATAAAATTTCGTTCTTCTGAACTTTCATCACAGTTTCTACAAAAATATTAAGCAGCAAAAACTGTTTTCAGCGTTTAATAAGAACCATTATTAATAATAGAGCACTAATAATAATTGAAAACATCTGAGCAACATAAATTGATTTCTGAAGGATCATGTGACACTGACGACTGGTGTAATGGTCAGCTTTGCCATCACAGGAATAATTCACATTTTACTTTTAAATTGTAATAATATTTCACATTATTTTAAACTTTTAACCAGTAGTGTATGTCCATATATTTTCACATTTAAATGTATATGAAATAGTTACAGAATATGGTATGGTTACGGAATATTGCGCAACATCACTAACTTTAATACGCGAACTCATTCACCATAGTAGGATTCGTAAACGCGCTTCCCTGGCTTTTCCCAAAACTCAGCGGGAGGTGAAGCCGCTCTACTTCCTGTCTGTAGTTGCGCGAGGCGGTCGAGTGGAGGGATGTAAAGATGGCGGAGCTGCAGATGCTGCTGGAGGAGGAAATTCCAGCGGGTCGCGGAGCTTTACTGGACAGCTTCACCAACCTCGAGAGAGTCGCCGAATACTGCGAGAGTAACTACGTACAGGTGAGTGGACGAAGCGTTGCGAATCAGTGCGAATCATATGCGGTGTTTTTGGAGTTGATGTGTGGAGAAGGAGCTGGAAGTGTCTGTGTGGTGGCTGTTGATCATCTGTTGAAGCTGAGCACCAACTACTAAATGCATGCACGCAACTGCGGCTTCGCCTTGTTGAGATATACCATAAAAGTTTATAGTATTCGTAGGTGAAGCTGTAAACTAAGCGAAGGCCACTTCGCAAGAGATGCGCTCAGATTTGCAGTGCGTTGATAATAGTGATTACATGATAATCGCGCGTACTGGGAAACTTTGTTCTGTTTTTCCATGTGAGTAAAACAGCTGACAATACAGTTCAAATCAACTCACCTTTTGTTTTATCACATCTGTAGAAAGGTGACACTTTCTGGTACTCGTGATCCGATCGATAGGGCAAACAAGTGCAGGAGGAATCCGAGCCTGCTCGAGGCTTATTGGAATTCTTCCATACTGATGTCGTATGTCATTAGAGGTTTCTTTAACTCTACAATTCTGTAAAGTCTAAACTTTTTTAAAGTCAGTGCATAAGCCTCAATATGTAATCACTTCTGGGATTTGAATTGTGCTTGAACACCCATGTCAGTCTTTATCTAGATTTAGATGGATGATGTCAATATTTTAGTAGGGGAACTAATGGTTAATATAAAGCATTCATATATATATATATATATATATATGTATGTATGTATGTATGTATGTATAGTGCTGGGTAATAACTGATTACATGTGATCTGGATTACCTAATCAGATTTTAAAAATTGATTGGGCCTACTTTTAATTAGATTATATTACATTTTAAAATACTTGTAATCAGACTACAGTTACTTTTTTATTGGTTACATGATTACATATTATTCACACAGTAGCAATAAATTTATCATGATTTATTTATTCTCCTTAAAGGCACAATATGTACGATTGTTTTATTAAAATATCCAAAACCACTGTAGTTGCAGTGTTATATACAGTATTTTGCTGACTTGTGTAATTACATTATCCCAAATGTTTCGAAGAATGTTTAAATCCAGAGAAATAAGCAATTTTAACTAGTGACACGGAGCGTGTCCATAGTGTCATTGTGTCGCCGGCCAATGATGTCATTAACCCCTCGATTTATGGTTTTGTTTTGTAGAAAACATGGAAACACCAAAGACGCTTTAATATGTTGTGCGTTTTAATAGACCGGTGACGACCGCCCAGAGTAGCATTATAACAGAACTTTCAAACGTATCTAGTATGATAAAACAGCGCTGCTCTTTTTCCCCACATACGCACGACAGGAAGGAGCGGAAGCGCTCGACTGTGGCATAATAAAAGCTCCGCTGCTTTCGAGCCATGTGTCACGCTCGTTCAGCGGCCTCGTTTCGCTTCGACGGCTTTCAGCCTCACCCTGCTTCATTCTACTACGTTAATAAATCATTAGCTCATCCATGAATGATTTCTGCCCGAGTCCCGTCGGATTGCATCGGCTGTGGGGATGAAGACGACAACTCCCATGATTCCACACTCAGTTACAGCGTCATCTAACTACGCCTTTGTCTCTTTGTTTATTTTGAATACGCGCCCTCTAGTGGCGAAAATTACATATTGTGCCTTTAATTCTTCTTTTTCATCTTTTAAATTACACATTAAAATGCACAAATTCACATTTCTTATTTACAAGTAATGCAGGGATTCCCAAACTTTTTTTCTCAGCTGATTCTCCTTCACCTAATATATTTACTTGAAGTACCCCCTTAGATTTTAAGGTAATAAATTAATGGTTAAGTAACACATTTACATGTTGACGGTTCTCTGGTTTAAAAAAAAATTAAATATTTGATCTTTTTTAGTAAGTGTTTTATTTTGGTTGTTGTTGTTAGTTTAAAATAAATTATTTTAATTTAGGGCTGAAACAATTCCTCGAGTAACTTGAGTAACTCGAATACAAAAAAATCATCGAGGCAAATTATGTGCTTCGGAGAATCGTTTAGTCCATTTACTAGGAATGCACTGAATTTTCGGCCATCGAAAATATATGCTGCGCCACGCCGCCCAGCAGTGTTCAGGTTTCACTCTCCTCCAGCCGTCATCACTGCGCCGTGTGACGCTCCGTTCATTATTCCGCTCTATCAGTGTTCATTCTGCTCATTTACCGCTCATGCTCACTGGAAAAGCTAAGTCCGCTCAAATAGCGCGGACAAGAAATTTCTATGTAGTATACTTGTTCCTGTTTGCAATACTGGGCAACGCTGGTAAAATCTCGTTCACTGATCCGCTCCCCGCTATGCTCTGCTCACATGCGCTGATAATAATAGCTTTGCCAGGGTTTTTATATTTTTATACATGTTTACTTGATATTTCTTTACACAAAATCATCATTTCTATTCATTTCCCACTGATTTACGCGATCTGATGAGCATTAACTCGTATTACGCGATCATATCTCTATGAATGAATGAATGGCAGAGACGCACGTTTTCCTTTACCACACACACACACTGAAGCGCGCGGTGATTTCAGCGTCTGCCGTCTCAATGAGGACATAAGCACACGAACAACATCCCCAGAACTGCTCTGAGAGTCACTTCATGACCGTTTCACCGTTTCATTTGAGTAAAACTAGCTCATATCATACACACAGAAATGTAAATTTAATCTAATTTAATTTAAATTATTCACGGCAACCCATCAAAATAAATTTTAATTTGAAGACATTGCAGCAGAAATATATTACTATTGTTCAGCAGAATGTACATACTACTACTACTAACATTTTGAAAACTTAATTTTTTAAGGAACGATCACACAAAATTTCTTCCATGTTTTAATTTTAATAGTAAATCCCATTTGTTTGCCGGACAGTAATTTAAAATAATAATAATTTTAAAATTAATTGAAAAACAATATAATAATGTTGTGTAGTCTATAGGCTATAGTATATTTCAATGAGTAAAACTGGCTGTGTCTATATATAGACACAGACACTTTTACTCATTAAAATATTTATGATGAAATAATTTCTTTATGTATACAGTTAATCTGAGCCGTACATTAATTTGAGTGGTGACAGATATTATGGGAGTGGCTTGATGGAGCGCAGGAGATGCAGATAACATGATCTTGAGCCTTAAGAAACTTAACAAATCTGTTCAAATATAAAATTAAATGAATTGCTAATTACTACATTGAAATAAAAATGTAAAGCCTGTACAAATATTACAAATCGTGAATATAAATAATTGGGAATCATGTAAAAAATTAAAATAAAATAAAAACAGTGCACATTTCTTTTATCTATTATAACATTTATGTAGTTTTGTTCGCTTGGCTGTTTTTCTTATAAAAGTCAAAAAATTTGTCAAGTTTTTCATCAGGTGTCTTTTTTAATTGTCATGATGTCATTACGTTGCTGTCTTGCCGCCAGCCAATCGCTGCATTGCCGATCGTGGTTTCAAATATCGATTCATAGCCCCTTTTAAACCAACCCATGAATGCACAGTTATCTCAGATAACTCAATCCAGCCATACTAATCATCAACAACAGCTGCGTTCGAAGAACCGAATTAGCCAGATCCTGATGAGCGCGATATCATCTTGGATGTGCCATTTAATCTCGGATGCAATAAGTGACGTACGAAGAACGGGCCCCTGTAGTTAGGCTGAAACTTGAAAGTTAAGTTGCACAATGTTTAGGTTTTATTATAATTTTTTTAATTACTATTATTCTGATTTATGTCTTAGTTTCTGGTTGTACTGTTTACCTTTTTTAAAGTAATTTGAAATAGATTTTTATTTTGTTATATATTTGTATTTGCATTTTGAATGTAATTTGGCAATTAAATGCACTAAATGGGTTTAGTTTTCACAGTTATTAATATATGCAATTTCAGCAATAAAAATTTTAATTTTTCTAAAAAAGGAAACAAATTACTTGTTCATTTTAAGAGATCTGTCTTATTTTCTCTTGTATATTTAGTATTGGTCTTTAATAAAGAAAAAGTTCTTATCAGATTAATCGATGCAATTTTCGGTAGAATACTCTATTACTAAAATATTCGATAGCTTCAGCCCTATTTTAATTGTACATTTTTATGATTAATTATTAGCATTTTGTTAAACTCGTGGGAAACCTTAACATAATATGTTTAATGCACTTCATGTTGTTAATATCAACAAATGGAGTATATTTATTTCTATTTGTAGTTTTATGTCAATATGGTATGAGATTATCATATTTAAATCAATATGATAAATGAGTTCGGTCAAAAGTAATAAAAAAATAATCGAAAAGTAGTCTGATTATATTACCTAAAATGTGTAACATAATTGTGTTACTAACTACAGTTTTTGTCATATAATTTAGAATCAGTAACGGATTAGCTACATTTTGTAAGGGTAGCTAAGAGAGTCAAAAGAAAAGAGAGACAAAGAAATTTGTCCATTTATATAGACAAAAAGCAATAAAATAGGTGGGGTGGTAGCAGGTTTTTT
This sequence comes from Sinocyclocheilus anshuiensis, assembly GCF_001515605.1. Lineage (NCBI taxonomy): Eukaryota > Metazoa > Chordata > Actinopteri > Cypriniformes > Cyprinidae > Sinocyclocheilus > Sinocyclocheilus anshuiensis. The sequence goes on from NW_015553581.1 coordinate 686,031, forward strand.
GTTTTCCTTTTTTTTTTTTATTTAAAGATGGTATGCATAACACACTGCAATTAATATTTAACATAGTATTTAGTATCTGCACTGGTAATCATATTATCTCAAATAGATACCAGGTAACATTAATTTTGCATACAGTAGTAAATATGTTGTGAATGCTACTTCCAACTAGACTTGTGCCGGTATTCGGTAATGCGATATATCATGGTAATGAATATGCACGATATTGTTATCGTGGGCACTTCTAAATACCGTGAATAATTATATATTACAAATTATTCAGAATTTTGAATGCATTTTAAGAATACTTTTACCATCAACTGGTCAAAATGCACAACACCGCTGTATGCTGCGTGAAAGACGCATGGGCACTCTTATGTAAACAAACGCAAATGAGAAGCACATGGCGGAACATGTGAGAGACGCTCTGGATGAAAGCGCACTTTCACTCTCTGACAGCAGATGGCGCTAAACTGCAGAAATAATAATAATAATAATTCATTTAAATGCAGCCGTTACCCCGGAAACCCTGTAAACAAAGCAGCTGCACTACTTCCTGTTTCTGAATAGTGTTTAAATGATTTAAACAGCCATTCAGATTTGTGTATTTGCTATGATGTTCATCACAGATACTTAAATATTTAGACTTAATAGGCTATTTATTTTCAAACTTTTTTACATTTTAATCTGGACTACAACATGCCCTAGATATTGTTTGAAAGTGTTTTGATTCTTTATTGTTCAGTCACACTTTACATTAGGGCTTCATTAGTTAACATTAGTTAATTCTAGTGTTGTCACGGTACCAAAATTTCAGTATTTGGTACTGATACCAGTGAAAATCCATGGTTCTCGGTACCAATTTCGGTACCAAAGCAAAACACAAAAACATGCTAATTGAACAACATTTTTATTAATAACGTTAAACAAAAATTAAATGTACAAAACCAATGCCATTCTTTATACTTATTTAAAAGTGTTTCAAGTTTTTCCACAAGTAATAAAAGTATGAAAAAATTAAACAAGTTTCACCCAAAAGTTTATCCATAGTTCTGCTGCCACTGAAAAACATCTGTAAACTGTTGTCTGTTTTAGGGTTTGCTGGTGTGTTTCAGGATCTTCCTCAGTCTGCAGCTGTAAAAGGAAAATATAATATACTTCAGTAAAGCAATGGGCTGAGTCTGACCAAATGCAACATTAGATCATTGACACCAGCTAAAATATAACTTTTCAGGAAATAACAAACCTCAGCTTTTATAATAAATTTAGATAAGATTACACACTTTTTTTAAAACTAAATTTCAACACCGCGATAATACCGTATACCGTGATAAAAGCATTAGCAATTAATCGCAACATGAAAATTTGATACCGCATATCCCTACTTCCAACACTTGTCAGCCGCTGCTGATAATTAGAAAATGGGAAATATTAGCTGATATATCAGCCACCGATATATCGGTGATAATATGGTTTGCCGATTTTCATGCGCATCTCGTCAGTAAAGCCGCTGCTGTGATTAGTAGTAAATTTCTGCAGTGTTCTGGAGGGAGGACCATCTCAATATTTCCAGGTTTTCCATGATTGTGGGAGCCCTGACACTGAGAACGATGACATTCAACAGCTGATATCCTTAAAGTTGAAGGTGGGGCTGTGCAAAAAATCGAATGCGATTTTCATGCGCATCTCATAAGTAAAGCCGCTCCTGTGATTAGTAGTAAATTTCCAGCAGGTGCTTTCAGATGGTGCGCATTTACTACACAGAGCCGTAGTTCACTGACAAGCTACACAAAATCGCGTTCATAATCGGCAATGAATCGCCTGCGATTTTGAACGCAATTTTGTGTAGCTTGTCAGTGAACTACGGCACTGTGTAGTAAATGCGCTCCATCTGAAAGCACATGCTGGAGATTTACTACTAATCACAGGAGCGCCTTTACTGACGAGATGCGCATGAAAATCGCATTCGATTTTTTGCACAGCCCCACCTTCAACTTTAAGGATATCAGCTGTTGAATGTGATCGTTCTCAGTGTCAGGGCTCCCACAATCATGGAAAACCTGGAAATATTGAGATGGTCCTCACTGCAGAACACAAGATCCTGGGGGCGTGGTTGGATCCAGATCCAACTCCTCTCACCTTACATACCTAAACCTACCCGTCTCCACCCCCTGATCCCTAAACCCACCCATCTCCACCCCTAAACCTACCAAACTCCACCCCCTAGATGTGGATGCAACCACGCCCCCTAGATCTTGTGTTTTGCAGTGAGGGGCTACTGGATATATTAGGGATTAATTGTCATTTCTAATCATAGAAATGAAGATACAATTTTAATAAGTAATAGTTCTGAAGTAAAGATTGTAGTTATGTTTAGCTCTGTGTTATATCTTCTAAAAGAAATTGCTTTTTATGAATGCAGTCTTTTTATAATGAAAAAATTCTAAAAATTCTTAACCCTCTACCGCACGCATTATGATAGACCTATAGAAAAACCTTATCCAGTAATCACAAAAATCATAAAATCATTGGTCAAATGCAATGTGCAACTTAACCTTTGAAAGAAAAATTAATAACTTCAAGCTGTGCAATCCCTCTTAAGACACGTTGCTTTGGTTATACACTTGTTATACACATACCTTGTTAAGGCAATTGCTGCTCAACCATTGCATGTATTCAATTGTTATTTGTTTATTTGCTTAGGAAAGCTAGTTTGCTTAGTTTCCACCATTCGAATAGGATGGAAGAATTTCTAAAGATGTCAGGATGCATTTGAAGATGCTAGACTGTTTAGAATGAATGAATTAATTTATAATACGGGCGATGTGTACACAGTTTCCTCAGCAAAACTTTACATATTGTGTAGTACATTAGTCTGACTGCAATCACCCAGAATCTTGTTGGGTCACAGGGCTCTAGACTCATTCTTCCCACTGGTCGCTCTGGTGCGACTTACTTTCTCAGTTGGTCGCACGAGCACATGATTTGGTTGCATTTTTTATTTTATGTATTTTTATTTTTTTTATTTTGCTACAACATGGGATTAATCAATGCATGCTGATAAATAGTTTTTTTCTTTTATCATAGTTTATAGTTATATGGTAAAAAAAGTGGTTAACATTCAATTTTGTGAACAGCATTTCCTCTTTTGCTATGTTATAAGCCGGGCTTCGGACACTTTCACTTTCGAATTTGCGATCTTGGTGTCACGGTTTACAAGAAAAGATAATTGTCTTTTGTGCTTACATCTATACATCTGTCACTTTTTAAGACTAAAACAAATGCTTGAAAGATGGATTCATTGTTATTCTTAATTGAAAAGCACAACAACAATAAAACTGTAGGCTACAATGACAAACTAACTTATATAACGTTTATTATCAAAAATGAATAAGACGAGGCATGGCATACACCACATTCTGTATTGTATATCGACTAATAAATTACAGAACGTTTAGCAAACACTGAGAAATCAAATTAATAAATAAATAACAAAATAAAAGAAAGCCTCCATAGTGTAATGTGAGGCAAACAGCAAAGACAACAGGCTTTTCAAAATGAAAACAAAAAGAAAAGTAAAACAGTCAGTAACAGTGCTTGCATGTTTTTTCCCCCCAAGAAAACCAACATGTTCACCTTCTCTGGTTTAAGAAGTGGTCTTTTACTTGACTTTCACTTGAAAACCAAATCCTCCGTCCGCCATCGTTTCCTCAGTATTCGTGTCATTTTTGCACCTTTGCACTCATGCTGACGTGGTGAGTATAAACCAGGCTATACACCCAAAGCGCTTGCACTGAAAGTGCCACTCTCACGTAATTAGTGAAATCTGACTCCTGCTGCGGCTCTGCAGCACACGCTGTATGGAGCAGAGCAGATGCTTTGGAACAGCGCAGACCATGCACTCACACAAATGCGACCATATCTTAATTCACACATTCTCAAAAAATTGTCTCATATGTGACCATTTTGGTCGCAGTCTAGAGCCCTGGGTCATCAGTGTTAGACAACTGCACATACTGACAAGCATAGAGCACTCTCTCTGTCCAATTCCACTGTGCTGTTCATCTGTTGAGCCCATCCATGAAGCTGTTATAGCCTGCGATAGCCAAAAGCAGTTTTGTGATTCTCGGTACTGATGCATGCATGCTCTTGCTTAACAGTTCATGGCAATGTTTTTTTGGCGCCAAGGCCGGGTTTTAAATATTTAGATTATTGGCTTTTAGAACAGAGATGTGAATGAAATGAGGGTAATGTTCCTGAAGGCTGTTTGATGGATCTGTTATTTTATTTTCCATTTTACTTTCTACTCTCTTGTAAATTGTGTTTTGGGACAAAATTCTGGGTTCGTAGACAAAATCGTTATTAGTGATTGATTACTGTCTACATGGGTAACTGAACTGTGGTGCATTTCCCAAAAGCATCGCTAAGCAACTATGGTTGCAAGTTCCATTGAACTCTATTGGTAACAACGGAACTTGTGACCATAGTTGCTTTTGGGAAACACACCCCTGATTAGCCTAACTCAAACAGCACCTCATTAGTGACAATTTGGAGCTCGCTATAGGCAGCAGTTGTGTGTGTGACACAAATAACGCTCCTCACATGAAGCACACTTGAGGGACTACTCGCAATTGATTTCGGTAGTGTTAATGATGTGAAAGCATAACATGTGCACAGATATGACATAAAATGTACTCACCAAGGCTGCATTTATTTGATCAAAAATACATTAAAAAGAGTAATATTGTGAAAAAGTACTACAATTTAACCCTCTACCGCATGGTGTGGCCATATGGCAACATACTCTGTGTTCATTTCCTTGTCACTGTCTCTTTAAGAGAACATTCTCATTTTTTTTGTTGGAAAGAGAAGACCTTAGTTTAGCCAATGATGTGCTTTGATTAAGTCACATGACATGCAGTTTTTTTCTGTGGTGAGATTTCTGACAGACTGACATCTCTTGTCAGTAGTTGCTGAACGCAAACTAAAACGTCAGTAACAAACAAGGACCAGTCCGTGTCACTTCCACAAAAAAACATCACTGTTATGATGACATATTTATACATCACTGTTATGATGACATATTCAACTCTCAAAAAAGTTTTTATGAAATTAGTTTTTGGTAAATCATTCAAATGTATGTGTTGCCAAGCGGCAACACTGTGCAATAGTGGAATGGCATTATTACAATAGTTTAGCTAGCTAGCAAGGTCAGCTGCAATTTGTTAAGCTGTAACAATAACAACATTAATTCTAGTGAAATAATGTTGATTAGTCGTATGTTAATTGTATTTGTATTATGGATATAATCAAATTGAAATGGCAATTTTACTTTTGATTAAATATGAATACAGGTAACATTACATCAGTGAGCACGGCCATATTCTATGGCAAGGTAAAGAAGAAAAGTGCAGAACTGGCTCTTCCTGCAGATAAAAATAACAGCTTTGTGAAGTTTCATGCATAAAAAAAGGTGATCTTTCAAGGATTATGGGGGGGGGGGGTATCATGTTCATAGTCTTCCTCTCATAAGATTGCGCAATGCTGAATTTTCATGAACTGCAATGTTTTTGGCTTTGTCAAAGTGTTTTATGATACATTATATACAGTATTATATTTGTTTTAACTGTATAAATTTGCAGTTTAAATAATATTCATGAAAAATGTAATGAAATAAAAAAATGTATAAATCATTATTCAGCAAAAAAAAAATGGAATAAATAAAAGCACAAGTTATTGGAAAGTATGTATAAGGTTTCAGTTATAAGTACTGTGTTAAAGCTTATAATAGCACCAATTGAATCAACACAAACAACATTTCTGAGGAAAAATATTAGCTATAAGTAAACTTACACTTATTCTAAGTTAGATCCAATATTGTATGCTGTTGCCATATGGCAACATATCATAAAGTACCTTAATCAAATATTTTTTATATAGGTCTATCATAATGCGTGCGGTAGAGGGTTAAGAATAAATGTATTTCTATTTGAATATATTTTTAAATATAATTTATCTGTATGTTGGCAAAGCTGAATTTTCAGCATCATTACTCCAGTCTTTGATCCTTCAGGATTCATTCTGATTTTCAGTGGAAACCATCAGTGGATACATTTGTTTTCAGGAATAGAAAGTTCAAAAGAACAGTATTTGGTTGGAACATTATAAATGTCTTTGCTGTCACTTAATTTAGTGTCTTTTTGCAGAGTAAAAATATTAAATTCTTTTTTTATTGATGCTTATTGTCTGCCATCTGGGATGGATTTTTCAACTGCGCTTGTTGCATTGCGTTGTGGGATTGTCTTTGTAAACAATTCATGCAGTGGTGTCTTGTAGGGATGGGCGATATGGGCTTAAAAATATATCTCGATAATTTCTGATATTTATTGCGATAACGATATCAATGACGATAATTTAGGGAATCCTGTTTCTTTAGAGAAAAGTATTATATTTCCTATTTTTACCCAAAATAGGGTGTTGTGAGCATTACTGAGTACACACGTAATGTAATGACTGTTTCGTTTCATCCAGGTCGCCAGTAGCAAACAATGGAGCGCGCTCTGCTGGACAAACTAAGTAATTACACCATTTCAAGCATTTTATCTTCGTTATATGTTCTGTAAAAGTAAATGTTCATATCGGCGGCATATTCGCCGATACCGATATATCGGCCGGGCTCTAATAAACAGTATTGCCTCATATCGTATCGCTTATAAAGAAAATATCAATATTAGGGGTGTGAACCTACACTGGTCTCACGTAGGGCTGGGCAAAAAATCGAATGCGATTTTCATGCGAATCTCGTCAGTAAAGCCGCTTTAAAGCCGCTAATCACCAGAAGCGGCTATGCTGACGAGATGTGCATGAAAATTGCATTCGATTTTTTTGCACAGCCCTAGTCTCACGGTTCGGGTCGATTACGATTAATCAATTCAATATCATGATGCATCACAATGCATTGACGATGGACTGCATCCTCAATTTTCAATTTTACTTCATGTATACAATTTTGTCAATAAATACAAGCAGTCAGATTGATATATGAACTGTACCTGACGTGGTTTCTCAAGTTAGTGGTATTACCCCCTGCATATTTTATTGTGCGTGACATGATTTACACACAGCGTGTGTCTTCTTCCAGGTCGTGCTTACCAGGTTGTTCATAAAAGCCAAAATGTGCCCAGATGTTGGTTTTTAAAGTAGTTGGAGCATTTTTAATTATGTGTTGTAAACAATGTATGTGTTGTTAGTGAAATAAACAACATAATAACGTTGAATTGAATTGAATTAAAGTTGAATAAACTTCAACTTTACTGTTCAGTGCACTGATGTCAGACTCATTTTGGATAATAAAGTTTATTGTTAAATTGTTAAATGCCCTGCCTCCATCACATATCTTTGTCACATCATTATAAGTGTTTGATCACCACATTTGAGTGAGTGTTTATGTATACAGTATATATTGTTTATGTATATACTGTATTATATATATAGTACAAGTCAAAAGTTTGGACACACCAATGGGAAAGTGTCTAAACTGGTGACTGGTACTGTACTATAATATACACAAAGAATATCGGCCGATATATCGATATCGGCCTTTTTTACTCCCTAA